>NC_066886.1:20401918-20612090 GCF_022985175.1 Labeo rohita | reverse complement strand
CCACCACCGGTGATTGGAATCATAGGTGATCCAGGTTCTACTCATTCTATTGCAATTTCTAGTGTCCTGGGGCTGTTTCGAGTACCTATGGTATGAAAAAAAAAGTATTTCCAATTTTTTGATCCACTTCAAATGTTTACTACTTCATATACATGTATATATATATATATATATATATATATATATGAAACTGATACAATTATTCATCTTCCTCTCATCTTTATTTCTGTCTCTGCTCTCCATCTCTCCTAATAAGATTAGCTTCTATGCCACCTGCTCCTGTTTGAGTAACAGGAAAAAGTACCCCTCTTTCTTCAGAACAATTCCAAGTGATGCCTTTCAAGTGCGGGCTATGGTTCAGATCTTGAGGCATTTTGGATGGACCTGGGTTGGTCTCCTCTACAGTGATGATGATTATGGTGTCTATGCTGCTCAGGCTTTCCAGCAGGAAATGCAGCTGTTTGGACTTTGTGCTGCTTTTTCTGAATTCCTACCCCATGATAACAACCTAAGAGATATTCAGCATATAATGGAAGTGATTCAGTCCTCTACAGCTAGAGTGGTGGTTGTTTTTGCCCCTACATCCTTTATCATACCTTTGATGAATGAGGTGGTGTTGCAGAACATGACAGGCAGGCAGTGGATTGCAAGTGAAGCTTGGGCCACTTCACCCATGTTTCACACTTCACGTTACCACCCATTCCTGGGAGGTACACTGGGCATTGCTATAAGGCATGGAGAGATACAGGGGCTACAAGACTTTCTGTTAAGTATTCGTCCCAACACTGATCAAAGAAATAATATGTTGAGAATCTTCTGGGAGAACATTTTTGGGTGCAGGTTTGAAACTGAGAGTAAAGTGACAGATGGAGAGCAAGTGAAAAGATTCTGTACAGGACTGGAGGATCTGAGCACCACAAACACACCATACACTGATGTGTCAGGGTTGAGGTCATCTTATAATGTATACAAGGCAGTTTATGCCCTGGCACATGCGCTTCATGACCTGATGCAGTGTGAGAAAGGGAGAGGACCATTCAGTGGGAACAGCTGTGCCGACATGTCAAATCTAAAACCCTGGCAGGTAAGACCCACAGGTATAGTGTAGATTCCCTCCAGGCATATAGAAGAGCTGAATGTGGAACAGCCAAATGTGCGCTCTATATTAATTCTTATTTCAGATAAACATATAACATCTGTCCTGTCTACAAAATGTACAGCTGGTTCACTACCTACAGAAAGTGAACTTCACCACAGGCTTTGGGGATCATGTGTCATTTGATAAGAATGGAGATGCTCTGGTCATCTATGATGTGTTAAACTGGAAACCAAACTCTGATGGTACAATAAGGTTCCACAAGGTCGGTGTAATAAGTAAAGGGGCAGCACCAGGGATGGTGCTCATGCTGAATGAGGATGCAATATACTGGAATTTTCAGAATAAAAAAGTAATGAACTTTTTATGTTAAAAGTCATCCTTTTTGCAGATATATGTAAAATACTATTATGTATAAGAGATGAAAAACAAATGACTGATAGCAGTGGATGTCACTTTCAGCCCCCACGGTCTGTGTGCAGTGAGAATTGCCCCCCAGGAACCAGACGAGCCACAAAGAAGGGCCTTCCTGTCTGCTGTTTTGACTGCCTTCAATGCGGAGATGGAGAGATTTCCAATACAACAGGTCAGCAGATTATTGTTACCAAAATTTGTATATACTTTGATAATTTGATATAATTTCTCAAAAATCATATCAACACACCACCTTCTGTCTCCTTACTCATAGATGTTACTGAGTGCATGATGTGTCCAGATGAGTTCTGGTCCAATCCAAATAAGGACCAGTGTATCCCCAAAGAAATAGAGTTTCTATCCTATGAGGATCCTTTGGGCATCTCTCTGACCACTGCATCTCTACTTGGCACCTGCTTCTGTGCTCTTGTGTTGGTCATCTTTGCTTATCACCGTCACACTCCTATAGTACGTGCCAACAATTCAGAGCTCAGCTTTCTGCTGCTGTTGTCACTCAAACTGTGTTTCCTGTGTGTGCTGCTGTTTATTGGCAAGCCACAATTGTGGACATGTCAGTTAAGACATGCTGTGTTTGGCATAAGCTTTGTCCTATGCATTTCCAGCATCCTGGTCAAGACTATGGTGGTAATAGCTGTGTTCAAGTCATCTCGACCAGAGGGCAAAGGAACAATGAAATGGTTTGAAGCAGCTCAACAAAGGTGCACTGTTCTGGTCTTAACAGCACTCCAGATTGTGATATGTGGAGTCTGGCTATCAACTGCGTCTCCAGTACCTTATAAAAACAACCAGTATATCCGCTCTAAAATAGTATATGAATGTGCTATTGGCTCAGTGGCTTGTTTTTCAGTGCTTTTGGGATATATTGGAATTTTGGCAGCAGTAAGCTTCCTGTTAGCCTTTCTGGCAAGAAAACTTCCAGATAATTTTAATGAAGCTAAGTTCATCACTTTTAGCATGTTAATCTTCTGTGCTGTGTGGATTACATTTGTTCCAGCATATGTGAGCTCACCAGGGAAATATGCAGTTGCTATGGAGATATTTGCCATCCTGGCTTCAAGTTTTGGATTACTAGTGGCCATATTTGCCCCAAAGTGCTACATCATCCTTTTACATCCAGAGAGAAACACTAAAAAAGCCATCATGGGGAGATAAACACAGAAATAGTTGTACCGTATAATATACACACACGCAAATTACAGATTTTAAGTTTTACATATCTTTTAAGATTTACATATCTTAATTAAGCTGAAGTTGTTACTGTAGCTGTAATTTAATTAAGGGGGTAGGAGTAATCTAAAAAGTGTTTGTGTGGTTGGGGCATTTTCCAAATCTCATTTTTCCATGGTCAGTCTGAATACTGGATTCTGATTGGCTAGCAGGTGTGTAGTAAAACCATTTAATGCACAGGTAGTTCCAAGTCAGTTTAATCACCATTCTATATTAATGTGCTGCCTTAATTGATGCACACAAACACACACACAGGGAGAGAAGTCGTAGATCGCAGATTGCGCTGCGAGCACACATAAATTTGTTGTTAATGCATCCCCTTGATTTTTATTAATAAAATAGCCTAAATACTAGATTGCTACATTATATTCCTCAGCTACCAGGTGGTAAAATCTATGTTTTTTATGTGATTGTTTGTAAAGAGATGTGTGGATGCAGCACGCAGGTAACGCACACACAATTGTCATCTCTCTCTCTCTCTCTCTCTCTCTCTCTCTCTCTCTCTCTCTCTCTCCCATTTGAATATTGAAATAAATTTTATAATTCATTCAAATAAATGTGATCTTACCGCACTATTTCATCTCTGTGTCTGATTTGAAACGGGCAACATGCTAGAGGTAATGTGCTGTAACTGACGAAAATAACATTCACGTCATTTTTACCCATCTGGCCAAATATTGCGCTGCAAAGAGCAAGTGGCAAATGATCATGGAATAAATTGAATAATCAATAGCTTGCTGTGCATTAAAGGATTTTAAATGCACTTTGCATCAGGTGGCTCTTTGCCTTTAATGCATGACAAGCTGTTGATTATCCCTTACTTATCCACTTTACAAAACAACATGACTTTTAGGAAGATTCATGTGATATATACAAGCCTAACAAAAAATATTTTAAAATCAGTCAAACTAGACTGTAAATAAAATTAAGAATTAGATCTTAAACATGGCAAATAATTAGACAATGCTGAGAATAAATAGATAATAAATGGGAATTGTGAGCTATTACAATAGAGAGGAAAAACACAGTGGTCTAATTCCCTTTATTCCTGCTAAACTCTGGATGAAATCTATTTGTATCTGTTTCTGTTTCTCTTCTTATAATCTAATCTATTTCCTTCTATTTTCTAAATTTAAGTTTTTAATCTTATTGTGAACAATTCATCCATGCATACGTTTCCCTTTTTTGTACCTCATAATATGTAATTAAAATGTCATAACCCTACATTGCTGGACAGTATTAGTCTTTGGTTGCTAATATCACTTTGGTCAAAAACAGTGGAGCATACATGTTTCTGTTTACAGCCATGCTTATATGTGACCCTGGATCACAAAACCAGTAGCACTGCTATATTTGTAGCAATAGCCAACAATACATTGTATGGGTTAAATAACTTTTTTTAATGCCAATAATCAAGTAAACATCATGTTCCATGAATATATTTTGTTAATTTCCTACCATAAAAATATCACAACTTAATTTAATTTTTTGCACCTTCAGACTCCAGATTTTCAACAAACCATACATCAATAGAAAGCTTATTTATTCAGCTTTCAGATGATGTATAAATCTAATTTCCCAAAACTTGCCCATTATGACTGGTGTTGTGGTCCAGGTTCATATATAGTTCTAAATTGCCCACATGCAGGTTACATGTAGGAGATTTAGGTATAAACAGAGATGAGAGCCAGCTCCAAATAGGTGGACCTTAGCACTGAGAGGGCTGTACAAACCTCCAGAAGTGACTCATTAGTAAATTTAATGTTTTGTAGATCTGGAGTAGTTTTCAGCAGCAATGGTGGCATGATAGAGCTGAACCTATAAACTTGTTATGCCGTTTTTAAATTTGCGCTATAAAAATTATTACAAATTGTGTGCCTAGTTGCACACAATATTTTAAACCTGTATTAAATGACAGTTCAACAAGAATTAAAAAAGAGAGAGAGAGAGAGAATTTTTTTGAATTTTAACAACTCTTTTATTGCACAATTTTCAACAATTCACAACAAAAATACACAACAAAAAAAAAAAAAAAAGTACACCTGTCTCCTAAATGTAACCACATGTTTTAATTCAGCAGATTTGCTGTTCAAAGTGATCTTTTTAATCTGCGACACAATCTTTCCATGTCTAACCAATTCCCTAACAATCACTTCATCTTTAATGAAAGGTGGAACTTTAGACAAAACAACCTTTTTCGCTGGTTGCATTAGTGGCATCACCGCCGTATAAGCGTCATTTAAAACGATTCCGCTTGTCACAATCTCATTAACTTTATTGACGTCGTCTAAAAACAGAACAATTGCACTGTTCATTCTCGCCGCCGATAAGACACTTTTATGTCCAACAACTTTAGCCACAGCTAGGCTACATTCCTCCACCGAACAGCGTTCCGCTGGAACAACTTTAATGCCATGCCGCCTGGTTAGCTGTTCCAGCGAAACCCCTCCAGACGCCGCCATCCCACTCAGCAAACGCTGACCGGCAGCGCCCCACCCCACTCCAAGAATACCACTCCACAAACAAACCTCCAAATACTTTCTTAGAATCGATAGAAAAGATAGAAAAAAACTCACAGACAAACCGCTTGCACTCCTCACACACCACGCACCGCTCAATCGCTCCCGCATGCGCACACAGAGAGAGAGAGAGAGAGAGAGAAAAAGAGGGAAGAAAATGACAATAGGGGTATGACCATTTAGCCTGTTTCTATAAACAGTGTACTGGTTCCTTACTGAACATTGCATACATTTTAAAATCATGCTAGTTACTTACAAAGCTTGAAATGGTTTAGCTCCTCAGTACTTGAGAGAGCTCTTATCGCATTATAGTCCTTCATGTCCAATACAATCTCAAGATTCAAAATTGAATGCAGGCAGTAGGTCATTTTCCTCTTTAGCATCCAAACTCTGGAACAGTCTACCTAGCATTGGTCGAGGCAGACACATTGTGTGCAGTGCTCCAGTGCACAGCGCTATTGTGCTTCGGATGTCCCAAGTTGAGTCCCAGCTTGTGAACCTTTCCCAATCCCGTCCCCCTCCCCCTCTCTCTCTCCCACTTTGCTGCCTGTTATTACTCTACTATATCCTATCGAAAAAAATGCAAAAATGCCAAAAATAAATCTTAAAAAAAAAAAAAAAAACTGTGCAGTGTTAAAAATGCTGTAACACCTTGTTATAGGTGATCTACTGAAAATGCACAAATGAAACAACACAGAAACAACATCTGATTTCCATAGACTCTCAAAAAAAAAAATTTACCTTTTGCCATTCTAATCCATAAAAGATGCATATTGTCACAAATCCTGTCTGTGGTCCTCTGTCTGTTCACCACCAGAGGTCGCCTTCTGATTATATTGACACTCACACCACACAGACTGTTACACATCACCCTGGACTACATTCCCCATGTTCCATTGCACTGATTACGCACTCACCTGCAGCCAATCAGAGACATTTTACATATAATTTTTTTTAATTTGCACTTCTCCATCAGTCAGTGATAGCAACTTTACGGAGCCAGTTCCATGTCGTAGTTTTTAGTTTCTAGTTCCTAGTCCTAGATTAGTCACATTTTGGTTTTGCCTGGTAGCCTGTTTCCTAATCACCTGCCTGTCTTGAATATCTTGCCTTTTTAGGACTCTGTTTGCCCCTAGTCTGGATTATAGTCTGTCTGTTGGAATACCTGTTTGCCTTACCCTCTGGATTTTATTTGCCATCGAATGAACCACGCCTGTTTACCAGATTACTCTTGTGTCTTGCCCACGATATACCTGTTTGCCATTGTCTGACCCTTGCCTGTTTTTAACCACATCTTTAAATAAAGCTTGCATATGGATCTGCATGCCTCTCATCTTGCTCACTCCGTAACACAGTCCCTTAAAGGCACATACTAGTATGTCAAATGTACATATTAGTATCAAAATGTCCATGCCTGTATTAGTATATTATGAAAGGGCACCACCCCAGTCACAGCTTTTGTCACTTTTGATGTTTTGACCCTTTTCTGAGAGTGTAATGATCAGTGCAGTCTACCTAAAGCAGCACAAATTAGCGTAAGGTTGCAAACAAGCAGAGCCAATTAAAACTAATGTGGCTTGGCAATCAATATGTTTGGACACTGTCTTTCTCTGTCATCCCAAATAAAACATTCTTTGTTCGACCGGTTGTGAAGATTGTGTGTCAAACACACCAAGAATTGGCTTAAATAACCTCGGTAGGTGACGCAATTGATTATGTGCACCTCCGGGTTATAAATAGATGTGAATCGAACACACCTGCAGGTTTCTTTGTCTTCAAGGACCGTTTTGTGTGTGTGTGCTTCTAGTGAGCTGGTTGCTGCGTTGCAGTGTCTTTAAAAAAAAAAAAAGAAATAAAGAGTAAAAAAAAAAATCATGATGGAATCAGAAAAGAGATGCGTGCCTCCGTGTGTAAGGCTCATCTCGAAGAAAGATCCTCATGGTTTTTGCTTCAAGTGTTTGGGGGAAGAACACGCTGCCCTCGGGCTCGAGGGAGAGTGCGAGCACTGCGATCTTTTACCGATCAAAGTGCTTCGTGCGCGGCTCGCTTTTTTTTTCAAAGACGAGCGAGCCGCCGCTCCCCTCGCTGGCGTCCTGGGGGTCGCATGTTGATCTGGCTGAGGCGCGTGAGACGGGCACGCCCCTTTCTCTCACAATCTCGCCGGATCGGGAGGTCCTAGCATCCGTTTCTGAAGCGCACTTCATCTCTTGCTTCTGCAGAGATTGACCTCGAGAGTGCCACCTCTGAGCGCTCATCTTGCGATGATAAAACGTATGAGGAGTTACTCGAGGTGGTAACTCGAGCAGTTGATCGTCTAAAGCTAGACTGGCCGCAGGAGCAAGAGACCCTCAAACGCTCGAAGCTGGATGACAGATTTCTGTCAGGCGGCTAGGGGGAGGGACTTCAGCGACGGTCTATCCCCTTCTTTGGCGATCGAGTAAGCCCTACTCGTCCCGTGTCTTTGTGCCCTCGACATTGATTTATTTGACCATCGTGGATTCACAGGCACAGGGCTACAAGATGATGCCCCAGGTAGAAGAGACGTTTGCGAGCTATCTCTCCCATGGGAGCTCATCTTCCCTAAAAAAACCTATGCTCCCCACCAAGCCCTGCAGACTAATATCTTCATTGGTGGGGAAAGCGTATCAGGCAGCGGGTCAGGCTGGTGCTGCCCTGCACACCATGGCGGTCTTGCAAGCGTACCAGGCTGACCTGCTCAAGGACTTGAGCACAGGTGGGACCATCGACGAAGAGGCATTTGTGAGGTTTCTTCCCCGCCTTGCTCAAGCATCGGGACTATCGGCCACCCAGTCCCGAACAGGTCTGGTCTCCCTGAGGCGGAATGCCCAGAAGGAGAGTGTGGCAAGTCGTGCGCCTCCTCACAAAGACTGGGGAACGGCTCATCGCACTCCACAGTCCGCCTCTAAGAGGCCAGACCTGAGGAGCATCCTCTCAAAGAAAAAGTCCCGAGGGTGGTGCGCCCAGGACCGTGGGGGTGTGTCCCCTCGGGGAGGGGCGCGTAAAAATCCAGCAGAGGATAGGGGCTCCTTCCCGGCACCCTCAGGAGACCACTGTACTACCTCCGCCACCACTGGTGTTTCGGGGGGCAGTGGTCTCCGGCGAAGTGTTACATGGTCGGTTGCCTCCTGCCATGTTTCAGGACACTGTACATCTAACATTCCCCCAGATAAGTGAAGTGTCAAAACTAGTGCCCCTATCAGAGAAACTGGCAGCGTGGAAGCTACTGCCAGATATCTCTCCTTGGGTCGCAAGGACTGTAGAGAGGGGCTACAGGATTCAGTTTGCACATCGTCCTCCGCGTTTCAACGGCATGCATTTGTTGACACAGGAATTGCAGACTCTTCCGGACAAAGGGGCCATAGAACATGTTCCCCTGCCAGACAGAGAGTCAGGCTATTACAGCCGATACTTTCTGGTTTCAAAAAGGATGGGGGGCTGCATCCAATTTTGGATCTTCGCAGGTTAAACCACTACCTCAGAACTTACAAGTTCAAGATGCTCACAATCAAAATTATTGTCTCCCAGATTCAGTTAGGAGTTTGGTTTGTGACAGTCGATCTCAAGGATGCATATTTTCACACAGAAATTTTGCCACAACACAGGAAGTTCCTGAGGTTCGCTTTCGGGGGCGAAGCTTACCAGTATCGGGTTCTTCCATTCGGCCTAGCTCTGTCACCCCGCAAGTATACAAAATGCATGGATGCAGCACTGGCTCCTCTGCGACTCCAGGGCATCCACATTTTGAATTACATAGACAACTGGCTCATTCTGGCCCAGTCTCAAGAGTTTGCCCTTCGACATCGGGATGTCGTCCTAGCTCATCTCAGATCTCTGGGGTTGAGACGCAACGCCAAGAAAAGCGTTCTCTCTCCTGCCCAGAGAACAACATATTTGGGTGTTGTATGGGACTCGATCATAACGCAGGCACAGCTGTCTTCTGCACGTGTCGAATCCATTCTAAACACCCTAAAGGATATCAAGCTAGGCCAGAAAGTTACTCTTCATTACTTTCAAAGAGTTTTAGGTCTCATGGCAGCTGCATCCACGGTGATACCTTTGGGCCTTCTGCACATGAGACCATTTCAGTTGTGGCTCAGAGCCAGGGGATTTCATCCAAGGGGCAATCCCCAGAGGCAAATAAGGGTTACGCGCCAGGGGCTTCGTACCCTTTCTATGTGGTTCAGATCCCGGTTTCTGACTTTGGGTCCCACTCTAGGTTCGTGTTGTCGTCGCAAGATGCCAACGACAGACGCTTCCCTCACGGGCTGGGGTGCGGTCTTAAATGGCCATCCAGCCCAAGGGATCTGGACAGGTCATCATCTCAACTGGCACATCAATTGCCAAAAGCTGTATTTCAGGCCCTGAAATACTTCCTCCAGCAGTTAAGAGGCTACCATGTCCTAGTGCGGGTGGACAACACATAAACTCTTACATAAATCGCCAGGGCGGACTGCGGTCACGCCGCCTGAACAGGCTAGCGCAGCAGATTCTGCTTTTGGCACAGGACAAGTTCCTGTCCCTCAGAGCAATTTATATTCCGGGGCATATAAATATGGGAGCAGACTTTCTGTCCAGACAAGCTGTGACACACGGGGAATGGAACTCCACCCCTAAGTAGTCAGTCAAATCTGGGGAAGATTTTACGAAGCAGAGGTGGACCTCTTTGCTTCACAGGAGACAGCACAATGTCCCCTCTACTTCTCTCTGACTCCTCCAGCTCCCCTGGGTCTGGACGCGATGGCCCATATGTGGCCCAGACTGCGTGTGTACACATTTCCCCTGATTGCTCTGCTCCCGGGAGTCCTAGCCAAGGTCCGTCAACAGGGGTCTCGCCTCTTATTGATAGCGCCCCGTTGGCCAACCAGAGTATGGCTCTCAGATCTAATATCCCTCCTTGATGGCTCGCCGTGAGCGATTCCGGTCAGGAGAGATCTCCTATCGCAGGCACAGGGGACAATATTTCATCCCCGGCCCGAGCTCTGGAACCTTCATGTCTGGCCCCTGAGGGGGACCAACTAAGAGATGCTGGGCTTCCAGCTGATGTTGTAGAGACTATTCTGAGTGCTAGGGCTCTCTCCACTAGAAGAAGTTATGCCCTCAAATGGCGTGTAGCAACAATCACTGCCATGTCAAGCGTAAAATGGGTTAGGATATGCTTTTTCTTGGGTGGTAAATAATGGTGCAAATACCAGTAAATTGACTACCGCAAACCTTAGTAAATCATGTTACGTGATTCATTTAAATACTCTCCTTCCTTAAATTTTGCACCTGAAAGGGACACTCCTACTAATGCATATGCAGTTAGGTCAGCCGCAAAAATGACTATGTCCACGCATTTTCATCATTAACTTTTCACTGCATGTTTTGACAATTCCTACGGTACCTTTAAAGACAAAAGAGGGTTTGCGCTGCCGTAAACTGTTGGTACACCTGGCCCTAAATATTTCTCTTATTTTCAGTTTACTTCATTCATTTTTAATGGATCGTCATTTTTAAACAATATAAACTCAGATCAGTGAGGACTATGATCAATTAATAAAAAATAAATAAATAAATAAATAAATACAAAACCTGTTCTAAAGGAAAACAAGTTGACAAAAAGATTGAATCCAATATTTGTTGACAATATATCGTAAAAGATTTATGAACTATTTTTTAAAGTTGTTCCTTTTTCAATGTGTCATATTCAAATTGGCATCTCAAACGAGTTTACCTTCTTCATTAAGTCATGACAAGAAATTTACATTTCAATAAAGTAAATCTCTGTAATAATAGTACCGTTTTGAGAGCATTTCCTGGGGTTTTTACAAAGTCAGCCAGGTGGTATTAGGGGCTACTTTAAAAATACTTTTTTTGGCCCATGGGCCGTGCCATGTCACGAAAATATCTTAGTAATAATCACTAATGAAAGAAGTTGGAGTAAATGGAGAATGCTCACAGATTCTGTAACAGCCACCAGAGGATTAGACAGCTCTTTAGTTAAGTACACGACTGCCATCTAAATGTCAGACTAAAGACTGTCATGACAATTTTCAAATGCAGATTTAACAATCAGTAAGTATAAATACATTCAGAATCAGATAACTGAGAAATGTGCATGCATGGTTATTCATGCATGCAATTTATTCATTTTAAGATGTGTGGTGTTTCGGTTTAAAATAGACACAAAAAGTCTTATCTCTCAGTTCAGCACAAATCTACAGTAGAATCTCTAAGTGCAGCATTTGTATAAGGAGGCCTTGGCATAAGATACATACTAATAATTATTATTTGCATAAATATTTTGTCATTTAACCTGGTTAAAATATTAGTAATACGCTGTTTTATAAAGATTGTAATACTTTGTAAAGGGGCCCAAAATAGCAAATATGACGTCTTCATTTCCAGAAAGGCCAGTGGCACCGCCTGCTTTATAAAAAAGTGTCACACACAATCTTTATGATAAATCAGTGAGCTGTGTGAAGAGTGAAGATAAAGAGAGAGGGATGTGGTTAATTCTGTATCTTTGTTTGTTCCTGTCTTGCAACTGTATCTCTGTAGCTCTGATGGCCAGTTCAGGTACCTGTAAGCTGCAGGGACACTTTACACTGAATGGGATGTACCAGGATGGAGACTTTCTCATTGGTGGTTTGTTTGAGGTTCAGTACCTCAAAGCATTTCCAGAGCCGAGTTTCAGAATGGAGCCAAAACTACCACGTTGTGAGCTGTGAGTCTTCACCACACCAACAGAAGAAAAGATAACATTTTGTAATTACTTGGAAATGTACAGCTATTTTTATACCAAGTACACACTATAACTTGACAATAATTGTTTAGTATAAAACATTATACATTTGAAAGTCCTTTTTTTTTTTTTTTTTTTTTTTTTTTTACTGTTACTGTTACATTTAGTTTTACTGGAGTTAAGAATGCAATTCATTTGTATTGCCATCTGCAGCTTCTATATGACAAGCTTCCAGGAGGCACGGACAATGGTTTTTGCCATCAATGAGATTAATAACAATCCCAGTCTGCTGCCTAACATCACACTTGGTTACCAGATCTTTGACAACTGTTTAAGGCTTGGAGTGGCATTCCGTGGTGCCATAGCTCTGTTTAGTGGGACAGAGGAGACTGTCTCTGACCTCAACTGCAAAGGTCCACCACCGGTGATTGGAATCATAGGTGATCCAGGTTCTACTCATTCTATTGCAATTTCCAGTGTCCTGGGGCTGTTTCGAGTGCCTATGGTATGAGAACATTTTAAAACAATTTTCTTTTTCTGTTAAAAAATATATACAGTATATAAATTTAAACTGAAATAAGCTAAAACAAGACTTTCAGTTTTACCCTTTTTTTGTCCATCACATTTGTCATATTTGTTTGTATCACAATGCATTTGGTTATCTATAAACCAAATTGCAATTAATATCTGCCTGTCATATTTTCAAATATAATAGCAAACCACTGTATGCAAATATCAAAACTTGCTTCATACACACACACACAAGTTTATTTGTTCATCTTTCTCTCACTTTTTCTCTCTCTCCACTTTTTTTCCTCTCTCTGTCTCTGCCCTTTCCTAATTAGATTAGCTACTACGCCACCTGCTCCTGTTTGAGTGACAGGAAAAAATACCCCTCTTTCTTCAGAACAATCCCCAGTGATGCCTTCCAGGTGCGGGCTATGGTTCAGATCTTGAGGCATTTTGGATGGACCTGGGTTGGTCTCATCTACAGTGATAATGACTATGGTGTCTACGCTGCTCAGTTGTTCCATCAGGAAATGCAGCTGTTTGGACATTGTGTTGCTTTTTCTGAAATTCTGCCCAATGATAACAACCCCAGAGATATTCAGCGCATAATGGGAGTGATTCAGGCCTCTACAGCTAGAGTGGTGGTTGTTTTTTCCGCTTCATCCTTACTGATACCTTTGATAGATGAGGTGGTGTTGCAGAACATGACAGGCAGGCAGTGGATTGCAAGTGAAGCTTGGGCCACTTCACCCATGTTTCACACTTCACGTTACCACCCATTCCTGGGAGGTACACTGGGCATTGCTATAAGGCATGGAGAGATACAGGGGCTACAGGACTTTCTGTTACATCTTCGTCCCAACATTGATCAAAGAAATAATATGTTGAGAATCTTCTGGGAGAACATGTTTGGGTGCAGGTTTGAAACTGAGAGTAAAGAGACAGATGGAGAGCAAGTGAAAAGATTCTGTACAGGACTGGAGGATCTGAGCACCACAAACACACCATACACTGATGTTTCAGGGTTGAGGTCATCTTATAATGTATACAAGGCAGTTTATGCCCTGGCACATGCGCTTCATGACCTGATACAGTGTGAGAAAGGGAGAGGACCATTCAGTGGGAACAGCTGTGCCGACATGTCAAATCTAAAACCCTGGCAGGTAAGACCCACAGGTATAGTGTAGATTCCCTCCAGGCATATAGAAGAGCTGAATGTGGAACAGCCAAATGTGTGCTCTATATTAATTCTTATTTCAGATAAACATATAACATCTGTCCTGTCTACAAAATGTACAGCTGGTTCACTACCTACAGAAAGTGAACTTCACCACAGGCTTTGGGGATCATGTGTCATTTGATAAGAATGGAGATGCTCTGGTCATCTATGATGTGTTAAACTGGAAACCAAGCTCTGATGGTACAATAAGGTTCCACAAGGTCGGTGTAATAAGTAAAGGGGCAGCACCAGGGATGGTGCTCATGCTGGATGAGGATGCAATATACTGGAACTTTCAGAATAAAAAAGTAATGAACCCTGTTTTTATGTTAAATGTCATCCTTTTTGTAGATATATTTAAAATACTATTATGCAAAAGAGATGAAAAACAAATGACTGATAGCAGTGGATGTCACTTTCAGCCCCCACGGTCTGTGTGCAGTGAGAGTTGCCCCCCAGGAACCAGACGAGCCACAAAGAAGGGCCTTCCTGTCTGCTGTTTTGACTGCCTTCAATGTGGAGATGGAGAGATTTCCAATACAACAGGTCAGCAGATTATTGTTACCAAAATTTGTATATACTTTGATAATTTGATATAATTTCTCAAAAATCAAATCAACACACCACCTTCTGTCTTCTTACTCATAGATGTTACTGAGTGCATAATGTGTCCAGATGAGTTCTGGTCCAGTCCAAATAAGGACCAGTGTGTCCCCAAAGAAATAGAGTTTCTATCCTATGAGGATCCTTTGGGCATCTCTCTGACCACTGCATCTCTACTTGGCACCTGCTTCTGTGCTCTTGTGTTGGTCATCTTTGCTTATCACCGTCACACTCCTATAGTACGTGCCAACAATTCAGAGCTCAGCTTTCTGCTGCTGTTGTCACTCAAACTGTGTTTCCTGTGTGTGCTGCTGTTTATTGGCAAGCCACAATTGTGGACGTGTCAGTTAAGACATGCTGTGTTTGGCATAAGCTTTGTCCTGTGCATTTCCAGCATCCTGGTCAAGACTATGGTGGTAATAGCTGTGTTCAAGTCATCTCGACCAGAGGGCAAAGGAGCAATGAAATGGTTTGAAGCAGCTCAACAAAGGTGCACTGTTCTGGTCTTAACAGCACTCCAGATTGTGATATGTGTAGTCTGGCTATCAACTGCCTCTCCAGTACCTTATAAAAACAACCAGTATATCCGCTCTAAAATAGTATATGAATGTGCTGTTGGCTCAGTGGCTTGTTTTTCAGTGCTTTTGGGCTATATTGGAATTTTGGCAGCAGTAAGCTTCCTGTTAGCCTTTCTGGCAAGAAAACTTCCAGATAATTTTAATGAAGCTAAGTTCATCACTTTTAGTATGCTGATCTTCTGTGCTGTGTGGATTACATTTGTTCCAGCATATGTGAGCTCACCAGGGAAATATGCAGTTGCTATGGAGATATTTGCCATCCTGGCTTCCAGTTTTGGATTACTGGTAGCCATATTTGCCCCAAAGTGCTACATCATCCTTTTACATCCAGAGAGAAACACTAAAAAAGCCATCATGGGGAGACAAACACAGAAATAAGTAGTTTTACTGTACAAAGAAACAAGAGATGTCTTGTGTTCCTACAACTATTTTAATTTACATATCTTAATTTAGTTTATATTGTTACAGTTATATTAAGACTTCATAGTTATACAGTTAGGGGGTAAAAATATTCTGAAAAATCTTTGTGTGGTTGGGGCACGTACCAAATCTCATTATCCATCTTACTACCTTACTAAACAACATGCCTTTAAGAAGATTAATTTACATGTGATATAATTTACAAGCATAACAAATAACATTTTCAGAAACATCAGTCAACCAAGCAATTAGTAATTAGATCTAAAACATGGCAAATTATTATACAATGCTGAGAATACACAGACAATAAATGCAAATTGTGCACAACAGAGAGGGAAAAAGTGATTAAATTCCCTGTATTCCTGCTTTATTTAAACTCTGCATGAAATCGATTTCTATCTATTTCTATGTATCTAATCTAACCTTTTTTTTTCTCTCTAGTTTCAAAATGTTTTTATCTTATTGTGAACAATTCATTCATGCATATGTTTATTTTTTATTTTTTTGTACTTCATAATATGTAAATAAAATGTCATAACACTACATTTCAGTGGAATTCAATGATAAGTGTTTTTTTTTTTAATAATAATAAAAAAAAAAATAATAATAATAATAAACAGCACAAAATGCAGCTCCACTACAGGTTTAGTGAAAATTAGGGCTGCCCCCTATTAGTCGACTAAAGGTTAGTCGACAAGAAGAGGCTTGGTCAACACAATTTTATTAGTCACTTAGTCTCAGTAAAAAACTCCACAGGAAGTGGTGGAGTCACACAGTCCATGACGGATAGATTGTTAACGACTGGTCTAGGCTGTGTGGTAATACAGTACATAACAGCAGCTTTTATATTTGGGTGAAGAGCAGAGCATTTGAGTCATGCGCAGTAGCAGCAGCTTCAGTGGAGACTGGATTTAAAACATTCAGATGACACACAACTAATTTCTCTGTAACTGTAAGTTACCAAAATCACACGTGAAAGCACACAATGCACGGTAGATGGGCTTTTGTGCTACTGAGCGTCTCTTTCACACTGAATAACATGACAGACAACTAGTTGTCCAGTCCTATTCTGTTCACACAGTGTGTGTGTTCCGAGAATGTGGTTGTGAGTCCTGAAAATTTATGGGTGAGTTCAGTTACAGAATTTGTAGTGTTTCTTATTGTTTTAAAAAATAACTCAAGAAAGCACACAGACACTGAATCAGATTTCTCATCACAACTCACTCTTTTACTCTACTACTCATTGTCCCTTAGGTGCAACATCTGTACAACATATAACAAGATCTAGTGGACGCAACACACTCCCCTCTTTCTATGAAAAAAGGGTATTACTTCAACAACAAGTAATAGTAACACAACAGCATTGTTAACTACTTTATAAAACTGCTGAAATTATCTTCTCTTTTTTTTCTTATTTATTTAACAGTTTTGCCTTTAACACAAACGTAGGCAATCCTTTACGCTTTTACTCAAGCTACATAGTCCTTCATCCATATCGGACTCTTCTTCATCTTAACACTCTGTGAGCATGCATTTGGATCCATCCGAGTGTTCTCACTTGAATCCTTCACCTTTCTAGCACACCTGGAAAACCAGACCGCATTCCAACGTCTCTCACTGAGAAGGTATGTACTTGCTCCTGTTTGCTCTGCACCGTGAGAGGTTGCGAGAATTTTGAGTCTGTTTTCTTTACCAGAAACGGTTCACTCTCATTCAGTCATGTTCGTTGTTATGTTGACTGACGTCATGGGGTCTCACTTGGGAGCCCAATCATCTCTGAGCTTAAGAAGAAAAGTCCAATGAACAAAGGCGAGTGGAATTTGCATGCCAAGTCACTCCCCCGTACATATGGGGTGGCGTGCATCCACAGATTTCTGCTTCGGAGCCAATTGCTTCAGCTCTCTCTTTTCTGAGCAGGAAAAAAAGTGGAAGAATTTGTTTGCTGTGGAAGATTCTCGGCTGTGAGAGACATTCTGGGTCGGCATTACCCTGGAGTGTCGGGGCCTATTCAGCCCTTGGTCAGACCCTGCATTCCTACAGCCAAGGAGTGCTCCTAGGTCAGGTGTTAAGGAGGTTGTCCACACGGATGCCTCCAAGATGGGCTGGGGTGCTGTATACAATGGGCAGGCAGCCTCGGGCTCCTGGACAGGACCTTGACTACAGTGGCACATCAGTTGCCTCGAGTTGGTGGCAGTGCATCTCGCCCTTTGTTGGTTTCGGCCATTGCTGCAGGGAAAGCATGTGCTAGTACAGACAACATTACGACGTTCACTTACGTCAATCGCCAAGGCGGTTTGCATTCCTGTCAAGTCAAGTCAAGTCAAGTAACCTTTATTTATATACCGCCTTTAACAATACAGAATTGTGACAAGGCGGCTGTACAGTATTAAATAGGAAACAGTACATCAACAATGCCAAAGGCAACAGTTTAGGTAAACAGTTTAACGCTCACATTTTAGGTAAAGGTAGTTAATCAAAAACAATAAAATAAAATGCAATATTGTGTTTAGAGAAAGTGTCCCCAACTAAGTAAGCTAGAGGCGACAGCAGCAAGGAACCAAAACTCCATCGGTGACAAATGGAGAAAAAAACCTTGGGAGAAACCAGGCTCAGTCGGGGGGGCCAGTTCTCCTCTGGCCAAAGTTCTCGTGGTCTTGTGCCGACAGCCGTCTAGGTGATGTGGTCTTCACTGTGGATCCGTCTCTGGGGCTCATCTAGTTGATGTGGACTCCGCTGACATTCAGGGCTGTAGAGGTCGTCTCTAGGTGCTGATCCACCATCTGGGCTGGGTTCGGACTGGATCCGGGGGACTGCAGTGACCATCTGATCTGGATACGGACTGGATCTGGTGGTTAATGTGACCTCGGAATAAGAGAGAAACAGACTAATATTAGCGTAGATGCCATTCTTCTGACGATGCACTGAGTACATCGGGTGTTATGGGAAGTGTTCCCGGTTCCGGTTGACCTAATTAGTGCAGCCTAACAATCCTTTAACGGATTTGAATTATAAGAATATGTTGATTTGTTATGTGTAAGCAAGGTTAAAGAGATGGGTCTTTAATCTAGATTTAAACTGACAGAGTGCGTCCCGAACATTGTAGGGTAGATTGTTCCAGAGTTTGGGCGCTAGATAAGAAAATGATCTCCCACCCGCGGTTGATTTTGATATTCTCGGTATTATCAAATTGCCAGAGTTTTGAGAACGCAGTGGACGTGAGGGACTATAATGTGATAGGAGCTCGCTCAGGTACTGAGGAGCTAAACCATTCAGGGCTTTGTAAGTAATTAGCAAGATTTTAAAATCTATACGATGTTTAATAGGGAGCCAGTGCAGTGTAGCTGTCATATGTCACAACTCGCTTGCCATCTCCTCCTCTGGAGTCAGTCCCGGCTCAAATCGCTGTGTGCCATACACATTCCAGGAGAGCTGAATCGTGCAGCTAATGCACTCTCACGCCAGCTTACAGACTCTGTGCAATAAAAGTTCATGCTGTATGTGGAAGTAAGGGTGCAGATTCATAGGGACATCATTTTGCTTCTTGGGCCATCCACTCTGCATTTGGGTTTGTAAGCGAGCAATTTCAGGGCAGCATTTACTTTGTTCTTCCAAAAGTGCGAGAGGTATGGGGCTTAAAAATGCTCACATTTTTGCTCTACAACTTTCAGATGTAGCAGGATAGTTTCTATCATTAGCGATTACGTGATCCACAGCGGTAGCAATGTTGATTTGTTTTAGTACTCTGGAATCTTTGCGTCTTTTGAATTGTTCGGTGCGTGGTTTGTGACATTTCCACTGACCTTTATTTGCCGAAACAGCTTGCACAACACTTTGAGATTGACTTCCGCTTGCATCTGTATCGGAGAGAAGTGAAGCATTACACACAGCAGACTCAAATTGACATGCCAAATTTACTGCTTTTTCCAGAGTGAGCTCGTCCTCCAGCAATATCCTGTCTCGCACTGCCGGCAGCCAGGCTTGTTCCACCAGCTGATCACGCAGCACTTCTTGCTCCATAGCACCGTACTGACACTATACTGCTAACTCACGTAGTGCAGAAATGTACTGAGGTACAGTCTTATTATTTCTTTTTGATATTTGGCAAAACTTTTGTTGGCAAGCAATTACGTTCAATCTGGGAATTAAATGTTTTGTAAGTGCTGACAGTGCCGAAGCATTTTTTACTATCAAGTAGTTTGAGAAAATCTTTTGCCACGTATCACTGATGTGCAGGAACAGGAACAGTCACCATCCTTGTCTCCATTATGTAGTGTTCCTTATTGTTTTTAAAAAATAACTCAAGGAGACACACGGACACTGAATCAAATTTTATCACTCACTCTTTCACTCTACTACTCATTCTCCCTTAAGCCAGGCTCATACTACAGGATTTTTTTGCCTGATTTTGCCCCAATTTTCCCCTCCCAAGAATCAGAGCAAAAATCTTGTCGAGCACTTCGATCGGTCCCGATGTTCGGCACATATCTGGTAATGTGAGACATTCACATATTGAATCTTGCACCTCCTGATCTGCTCTCACACAAATTGGGGCCGCCCCCGATCATATCAAACATGATATTTTGGATTTTAAATCGGGATGATCACGGTTATGATTATGTCAGTACTTTCACAACAGCCAATGCGCGACTGCAAAACAGCTGCTGTACGGTCCATTGGATAGTGGAAATGGAGGAAACTGCTTCTTATGTTTTTGTAGTAACACTGTCTGTATAATATGTTGAAAACATATTACAATCGCATGGAGTAAGGAAAGCTCTGGAGTGAAATCGTCTCAGTTTTGAACATACAGGGTGAGTGCATAAAGCTGCTAGCACGCTAACTAACATATGTAAACATTAGTTGCAGAAATGAGATCTGTTGCGTAAGATCACGTGAGGTGCTCCCTTCGGCTTGATAATCTTAATAATATCTTGTAGTGTGTGATGCGCCACAGTTTTCCAGTTTTGTAGTGTGTGCATGTTTAAGATTTCAGGGAAGGTAATCTGCAAAGATTCTCCTTGTGTGTGCGCTGCAACCAGATTTCATAATCGGTTAGGATTTTAAAAATCCTGTAGTGTGTGCCCATAAATAACCATACTGTGTGTGAACGTAACCGTATTAAGGACTCAAATACAGGACTGACAACCGTATTCTGCTACTGTGTCAACGTGGCGTCTGTAAACTTCAAAACTTTGAAACTCTGTATACTTGCCTTACAAATATAAAAAATATATCTATTAAGAGTGAAATGTCTACTTTCAAATGAACCAATTCAAATAGAATACAAATATTCTCAAATCTGTATGAAACATGCAGGGGCATCCACTACTGCGGAGATGACAAGTCAGTGTTGCTTCATCTCTTAAGCCTAAACCAAAGAAACTAGTTTAACAATAAATTATTAAAACGTTAATGCACTCTCCTTGTTGTTTATCTGCCGTTGTGCTGTGGCAAGCTTTTTCTGCATGCGCCTGAGAGCTTATTAGGCTATGTAGGCAATTAAAGTCTCAGTATTATGATTTATATGGTTTATTAATAAACGTGTAAATAAGGTTAACAAATACTTAAACTGAACGACTACTAGTCGACCAGAATAATCTTTAGCTGAGGGCAGCCATAGTGAAAATCCTGGTTTAGTGAAAATTGCTGGACATAATGTGTGGATAGCAAACTCTGGGCATCCATGTTTCTTGTTCACAGCCATGTGGTGAGAAAACATTGCTATGTCCACTATGTCCATCTTGACAATATCAGAAGTGACTTGAGTTCCTTACTCACACAGAACAAGTATTTAGGGTATGCACTTTTAGATGTAATTGTGGTTATTACTTGTAAAATTTTGCAGTGTGTAATTGCCCTATACACTCTTAAAAATAAAGGTGAGAACCTTGAACATCCATGGAACCTTTCAAATGCAGAAAAAAAGAAGTATAGTAAATATGAAGTATGACCATATTAGCCTGTTTCTGTCAACACTGTACTGGCTCCCTATTGAACATTGCATACATGTTAAAATCTTGCTAATTACTTACAAAGCTCTAAATGGTTTCGCTTCTCAAAACCTGAGTGAGAACTTATTATATTATAGTCCTTCACGTCCACTGCAATCTCAAGATTCTGGCCTCTGTTTTTCTTTACCACTGTTTTACGGACTCCTATTTCCCATAACACCCTCCGCCTAGTAACTGATTACTGACACCTGACTCAGGAGGACTATAAAAGATGCACACAAAAGCACTAACATTTTAAAGTCTTGTTCCACTGTTAATGGACATTTCTGAACACATTCCATGTTTATCTTGTCTTGTTTTTGCCTTGCCTTGTTTTTGCCTTGCCTGTGTTTTTGGACCTAGGTCTATTTCCTTGCTTTTGTGATTGTTTGGTGCCTGCCCTGGCCATTGCCTGTGTAGTGGACAGCACATTCCAGGGCCCAGTTTATTGCAAGGGGCCCCACCCTAACCACAATAGTGGACAGAGGCTTGCTACATTTTGATTGGATCTTGGTGAACTAACATAAAGAAAAAAGATGCCAGGACAACAGCCAGACACCTCTTAGAGGGCAAGAAGAAGACCTTTGGTACAAAGCCTGGGAAAGACAGATTGCATTGACCTATTGGTCAAAATGCAATTTCTGCCCTCCTCCCACCTTGAGACTGATTCCTAAGGTTTTGGCCTGTGACCGACCATAAAAATTCCTTAGGACCTCCAGATGCAGCAGCAGTGGGTGAAACAAAGAGAGAATCCATTCAAATCCATTCATAACTAGATTTTCAAACCTTAAAACTGATGCGCACTACAACACACACATCTTATAGTTATTCAGAGAAATAAGTATTCCTAGTGACAGCAATGTGTAGTGCAACATCTTACATAAACTCAGCTGTTAATGGACAAATGAATGCATGCAAGACAGCTCAATCTTTTGCCGTAATGTTTGGACTTAATGTGTTCGTAACATTGCCAAATGCATTCTGGTTAAGGTTTGGAAAGTGAGAAATGCACCAGTAAAACTTTAGTGACAATTTTCTAACCCTGTGTTTGGACTTTGCAAATAAATTCCACAGGAGGAAAGAAGGGTGGGCCACCACGTGTCCCCTCACTCTGATGGAACCAGCCAAACACAGCACGGGAATGGAGAAGCGCCAAATTCCAATCTCCTCCTCATCAGAAAGGGATAAAGGTACCCTTCCAAAAGAGACTCCTTGTTCTGAGTCTGAGTCCCATAGAGGAAAGACACAAACAGAAAAACAAAGTTCTGAGTCTCCCATCCGGTGAGACAATAGGAGATCAACCTCAGTTCTGAGTCTTAGTCTGTTAAGGGAAGATACTGCAACAGATCACCTTGTTTCTGAGTCTGCTACCCACGAGGGAAGGGACTGTAACAGAAACACACCGTTCTGAGTCTCGGACACGTCCAAAAGACACTAACAGATCAACCAGTTCTGAGTCTGCAGCCCACAAGGGTGAGACAACAACAGATACCAAGTCCAAGTCTCCAGCTTTTCAGGCAGCAACAGACACGACCACGTTCTGAGCCTCCAGCCTGCAAGGAAAGAGATAATCTACGTTCAGAGTCTTCGTCCAGCGAGGCAACAACAGATGCAGCGTTCTGAGTCTCCATCCTAGGGAGACAAAGTGGATTGAGCAAGTTCTGAGTCTTTAGTCCAGAGAGGCGGAAGACCCACAGACATTTGCAATAAGGTTAAGCTGCAGCAAGCAAACCTTCACTTCGGGTATTTTTGCTTACGTGTTACAACCTAAGGACCTTCAGCACCTACTCCAGGGCCACATCTGCGTGTTCCAGATCTTAGGACCCTTTGGTGCTCCAGGAGATCAGCATCCTACAGCGCTTCATGTTCAAGGCTGTCAAAATGGATTCCTGCTCCTTTCCCCACTGTACTGCCACCCGCGCAACCAATGGAAGTCGTTACTGCCACTGGACTGCTCTCTCAACCACAGTGAACGTAAATATCACTTCCAAACCTCTTCCAGAGAACTTGGCATTGTTGTATGTTATCAGTATATGATTTTCTAATTTATATTAGATATTAAATAGCTGACTGCAGTTTATAACAAATCTTACACGTATTTGTTTGATGCATAATAAGGTTCTTCACCTTATTTTTTTCAGAGTAGCAACAGTTTATCTTTTGTGGCGGGAGGAGCAAAACGACAGACACAGTGGGCGTGACGTCAGGCCTCGGAGAGGCTTTTATTAAACAATATAAACAAAAGTGTCCAAAAGGAGGAATAAAAGTGTCCAAAATAAATATGGGATCTGGTGTCCTCGACATGCAGGGGTTCCGTGAAGGAGGGACAGTGTTCAGAAGGGAAGGGTCCAGGTAAGGGGTGGAGTCCGGCGGCCGCACTCGCTCCCCACCGATGAGGGGTAGCGGCTTCCTTCAGCGGCTTCATCCACCTTTCATCATGGCACTTCCTGAGGCGGGTAAATCGGCCCGGCATCCTAGCCTGCAGCCGTCTGGGTGCGGCTCACGTCCAGACCGCGGGTCCGGCAGCTCGTCCATCGTTTCGGCGGTGCTCGATCCCTCTACGCTCCCTTCCTGGACCCACGAGGACACCAGCGTGCATGCACAGGGAAGAGACCAGTCTCCCGAGGAGAGGCGCGTTCGGCATTTTAACAGCGGCGGTGATGAGGCTTCATTCACATCCGGTGTGCCTCATCACACGCCGCCAGACCTGGCTGTTTCAGCGTCCCTCCTCTCTCGCACACCCACTCCCATCGGGAGCCTGGTGAAGGGCGGCGATTACGGACGGGGTGACGATGATAATTAGGGGGAGGCAGCCAACTCGTCACACTTTCCAGATAACGTAGCTCTGACATAGCAACAACCAAAATAATCACTTGCATTTTATGCATCTTATGCACCTTATTCCTTTTTCATTCATGGTATTCATTTAGTAGTTGTTGATAACTCTTGTCTATCTTTGTTAATAAAATGTATTTTATTACAACTTGTGTCTTCCTTGTGTTGATAATACAGTAAGAGTTTCTACAAGTTAGAGATCCCACCAGTCCTTCTTATGTGATGTACTCATAATCACACATTAACTGACACATGATCCAAGAATCATAACGTCAGCTGTGACATGAGTACCCATCACTACCCTCTTTCATCTCCCCAGGGTTGGCGAAAGCGAAATTCACAACGTCAATTGGTGTCCCTGGGAGGGCTAACTTTGAGTGAAATTTACTACACCTGTATTCAATTACTCTTTTGCCTTGCCCTGGATATATTTGCTGGTGTTAAACCCCGCCTGTTTTGAACAAACTCTTCTAATAAAAGCTTGCATTTGGATTTCCATTGTCATGCTCCAATCCATTACACTCATGGACCTTTCCCCCATCTCCACTATCTCACTATCCTATCGAAATAAAGGCAAAAACGGCAAAAAAAAAACAAAAAACTGTGCAGTGTTGAAAACCCTATAACACCTTTGGTGTTCCTGGTCCAAGGCCTTTATGTTTGCAAGCACATGTGTGTGGGCGGGGAGGGGCACTCATACAATTGGAAATGCAATAAGGTCGGCTGCAAAAATGACTGTGTCCACACATTTTCGTCACTAGCATTTCATGGCATGTATTGACAGTAGTTTTAATGACAAAAGAGAGTTTGCGCTGATGTAAATTGCTAGTAATTCGAGCCCTAAATGTTTCTCTTATTTTCAATCTCCCATATTTATTTTCAATGGATGGTCATCTTTAATATAAGCTCAGATCAGTGAGGCATACGATCAGTCAATCAATTAATCAATCAATTATTCAATCAGCAGGGGAACACACTCCAACATAACATTAAGATCGGACAGGGACAACGGAACTGAATCAAACTTATAAAGGGAAGCTAACGAGACACAGACAGGTGTGGGTAATTAACCAATGATGACTTAACAAGAAACGGAACAGGAAAGACCAAATAAGGGCACAGAAGGGCGAAACCAACAAAACAGTCCACAGGGGTGTGACATTACTCCCCCCTCCCGGATAACATATACATGGCGGAGTATACAGTCCGGGAGGCCATGGCAAATCGGGGAGCTCAGGTAGCCATGGCGGAGCACACAGTCCAGGAGGCCATGACAGAGCGGACAGTTCATGCATATGGGCCCCGCCCGCCCGCCCGCCCGCCCGCCCGCCCGCCCGCCCGCAAGCCCGGGAGAGTACAGGAGGACCAGGCTCGGGAGGGCGCTCTGGAGGTGCGGGCTCAGGAAGCGCTGGCACTGGAGGGCGCTCTGGAGGTGCTGGCACTGGAGGGCGCTCTGGAGGCTCTGGCTCTAGAGGGCATTCAGGAGGCGCGCGCTCTGGAAGCACAGGCTCTGGAGGGTGCTTTGGAAGCGCGGGCTCAGGACGGCACTCAGGAGGAGCGGCCTCTGGACGGTGCTCAGGAGGGCTGGACGGGACCAGCTGAGATGTAGGAGGGCTGGACGGGACCAGCGGAGACGTAAGAGAAGAAGAGGATAGGGGCATCGAACCCTTAACTCTTAACCCAAGTCCTTAATATATATTTGGCTTGCCACATGAGAGGCCGGCGGCTTAGAGCACTGGGCGATGGCCGGCTGACTTGAGCGCGGGGCGGCGGCCGGAGTCCTTGAGCGGCTGGCGGTTCCGGGCTGAGGAAGTGGATGGAGCCTTGGATAACGTGGGGTTGTTTGGGGCAGGGTAGGCAGTCCGAGCTGCTGGTGCGGTATGTGAGGGTTCCCGGCGTGGTGTGAGCCGACACGACGCGGCGTGTTCCAGAGGGGGCAGGACGACGAGACATGTAATCCTCCCTTGTGTAATCCAGCTCGGACGGCCTCTTATTTCTTTGACTTCGAATTTAGAACCGTTTAAATAAAGGACGAGATCAGGGGATACTCACACATGAGAAGATCGCAACGGATAGTCTCATCGTCCAGCCCCAGCTGAAAACACGCACCTAGAGCAGTGTCGTGCCAGCTCAGCTGGTTAGCTAGCTCGAAGAAATCCTCCACATACCGCTCCAACCTCCGACCGCCTTGCCGCAAACCCCACAGAGCTTCCTCAGCCGTCATCTTGTATTTGGTCCGATCTTCTGTCAGGATGTGTGTATGAAGGAGCCGAGAACGAGGAAATAAAACAAACAGGTTTTAATAATAACTCCAACAAGGGTACAGACAGGAACAGCAGGGAAACACACTCCAAAATAACATTAAGATCAGACAGGGACAACGGAACTGAATCAAACTTATAAAGGGAAGCTAACGAGACACAGACAGGTGTGGGTAATTAACCAATGATGACTTAACAAGAAACGGAACAGGAAAGACCAAATAAGGGCACAGAAGGGCGAAACCAACAAAACAGTCCACAGGGGTTTGACACTGACAAGAAGACTGAATCCAACATCTGGTGACAACATAGCATAACAAGAAATTTATAAACTATTTTTCGAAAGCCGGTCCTTCATTTTTAATGTGTGATATTCAAAGTGGCATCTCAAATGAGTTCACCTTCATCATTAACCCTGGTGAAAAAAAACAGCATATGCTGGTAGGTATGTTTTGATGCTGGGATGCTGGTTAGGTAGGTTTTGATGCTGGTTTAAGCTGGTCCTTAGCTAGTTTATGCTGGTACTTTGCTGGTTTAAACCTACCTACCAACAAATGCTGTTTTTTCACCAGGGAAATCATGACATGAAATTTACATTTTAATAAAGTCAATCACTGTAATAACAGTACCACTTTGAGGAAGTTTTCTGGTATCTCAGAAAGTCAACCCAGGTGGAATAAGGGGCTACTTTAATAATACTTTTTTGGCCCATGGGCTGTGCCATGTCACAAAAACATCTTAGTAATTATAATTAAGGAAAGAAGCTGGAGTAAACAGGGAATGCTCACAGCTTCTGTAATAACCACAGGAGGATTAGACAGGCCTTTATTCTTGAACACAGGTGTTAAATACACAAAGCTAAGCACAGGACTGCCATCTGGATGTCAGAATAAAGACTGTCATGACAATTTTCAAATGCAGATTTACCAATCAATTAGTTAGTATAAAAACATTCAGAAATGAATCACTGAGAAATGTAGATGCATTGAAAAAATATTTGTGTATTTAGGATTTTTTTTTTTTTTTTTTTTTTTTTTTTTAATGCTTTTGAATATAAGCTTGGTTGTGTATTTGTTAATCATATTTCAGTACAGCATTTGTATAAGGGAGGCCTTGGGATTAGTTAAATAGTAATGATTATTTTTACCATAAATTTAAAATCATTTAAATGTATTAATATATTGTCAATATTCCGTTTTATAACAATTGTCATATTTGGTGAAGGGCCCCAAAATAGCACAAATGACATCTTCATTTCAGTAGCACCGCCTGCTTAAAAAAAAAGTGTCACACACAATCTTTATTATAAAACAGTGAGCTGGGTGAAGAGTAAAGATAAAAAGAGAGGGATGTGGTTAATTCTGTATCTTTGTTTGTTCCTGTCTTGCAACTGTATCTCTGTAGCTTTAATGAACAGTTCAGGTACCTGTAAGCTACAGGGACACTTTACACTGAATGGGATGTACCAGGATGGAGACTTTCTCATTGGTGGTTTGTTTGAGGTTCAGTACCTCAAAACATTCCCAGAGTTGAGTTTCACAATGGAGCCAAAACTACCACGCTGTGAGCTGTGAGTCTTGACCACACCAACAGATGAAAACAAAATATTTATAATTATTTGGAAATGTACAGCTATTGTTATGACTGAATACACACTATAACTTGTCAATGATGATTTAGTCTAAGCAGCCCATATTGTACATGATTAAATGGTTACAGGACTGGAATCATTGACTGCATATATTAATTTAGTATAAAAATATTATCCAAAACGTGATCTCACATTGATTTGATATTGTGTTATGAAATTCAGTTAATCTTTGATTATTATTATTATTATTATCTTGCTGTTACTGTTACATTTATTATTACTGGAGTTAAGGCTGTCATTTAATTTGTATTGGCATCTGCAGCTTCTATATGACAAGCTTCCAGCAGGCACGAACAATGGTTTTTGCCATCAGTGAGATTAATAACAATCCCAGTCTGCTGCCTAACATCACGCTTGGTTACCAGATCTTTGACAACTGTTTAAGGCTTGGAGTGGCATTCCGTGGTGCTATAGCTCTGGCTAGTGGAACAAAGGAGACCGTCTCTGACCTCAACTGCAAAGGCCCACCACCGGTGATTGGACTCATAGGTGATCCAGGTTCTACTCATTCTATTGCAATTTCCAGTGTCCTGGGGCTGTTTCGAGTGCCTATGGTATGAAAAAAAAAATATTTTCAAAAGATTGTGGAAACATTTTTTCATGGAACATTTTTCCCTTGTCACTGTTTACCCCTTTACTATTTATTTACTTAGATATAATCATTTTTGAACACTGTGGCTTTGGAACTGATAACATTTTCCATCTTCCTCACATCTTTCTTTCTGTCTCTGCTCTCCATATCTCCTAATTAGATTAGCTTCTATGCCACTTGCTCCTGTTTGAGTAACAGGAAGAAGTACCCCTCTTTCTTCAGAACAATACCCAGTGATGCCTTCCAGGTGCGGGCTATGGTTCAGATCTTGAGGCATTTTAGATGGACCTGGGTTGGTCTCATCTACAGTAATAATGACTATGGCGTCTACGCTGCTCAGTCCTTCCATCAGGAAATGCAGCTGTTTGGACATTGTGTTGCTTTTTCTGAAATCCTGCCCAATAATAACAACCCCAGAGATATCCAGCGCATAATGGGAGTGATTCAGGCCTCTACAGCTAGAGTTGTGGTAGTTTTTTCCCATTCATCCTTATTGATACCTTTGATGAATGAGGTGGTGTTGCAGAACATGACAGGCAGGCAGTGGATTGCAAGTGAAGCTTGGGCCACTTCACCCATGTTTCACACTTCACGTTTCCACCCATTCCTGGGAGGTACACTGGGCATTGCTATCAGACGTGGAGAGATACAGGGCCTACAGGACTTTCTGTTACGTCTTCATCCCAACACTGATCAAAGAAATAATATGTTGAGAATCTTCTGGGAGAACATTTTTGGGTGCAGTTTTGAAACTGAGAGTAAAGAGACAGATGGAGAGCAAGTGAAAAGAGTCTGTACAGGACTGGAGGATCTGAACACCACACACACACCATACACTGATGTTTCAGGGTTGAGGGCATCTTATAATGTGTACAAGGCAGTTTATGCCCTGGCATATGCACTCCATGACCTGATACAGTGTGAGAAAGGGAGAGGACCATTCAGTGGGAACAGCTGTGCTGACATGTCAAATCTAAATCCCTGGCAGGTAAGACCCACAAGTATACTGTAGAGCCTCTTCAGGCATATATAAGAGCTGAATGTGGAACAGCAAAATGTGTGCTCTATATTAATTCATATTTCAGATAAACATGTAACATCTGTCCTGTCTATTAAATATACAGCTGGTTCACTACCTACAGAAAGTGAACTTCACCACAGGCTTTGGGGATCATGTATCATTTGACAAGAATGGTGATGCCGTGGCCATCTATGATGTGTTAAACTGGCAGCCAAACTCTGATGGTGCAATAAGGTTCCACAAGGTCGGTGTAGTAAGTGAAGAGCCAGCAACAGGGATGATTCTCATGCTGGACGAGGATGCAGTATACTGGAACTTTGAGAATAAAAAAGTAATGAACCGTGTGTGTTAAATGTCACCCTTTTTGCAGATATAGTTAAAATACTATTCAAATCTATGATATGAAAAATGAGAATTAATTTAAACGCCAATCTTGTCATTATGTAAAAGAGATGAAAAACAAATGACTGATAGGAGTGGATGTCACTTTCAGCCTCCACACTCTGTGTGCAGTGAGAATTGTCCCCCAGGAACCAGACGAGCCACAAAGAAGGGCCTTCCTGTCTGCTGTTTTGACTGCCTTCAATGCGGAGATGGAGAAATTTCCAATACAACAGGTCAGCAGATTATTGTTGGCAAAATTTGAATATAATTGGATATAATTTCACAAAATTCTAATCAAAATGTTATCTTCTGTCTTCTTACTCATAGATGCTACTGAGTGCATAATTTGTCCAGATGAGTTCTGGTCCAGTCCAAATAAGGATCAATGTGTCCCCAAAGAAGTAGAGTTTCTATCCTATGAGGATCCTCTGGGCATCTCTCTGACCACTGCATCTCTACTTGGCACCTGCTTCTGCGCTCTTGTGTTAGCTGTCTTTGCTTATCACCGTCACACTCCTATAGTACGTGCCAACAATTCAGAGCTCAGCTTCATGCTGCTGTTGTCACTCAAACTGTGTTTCCTGTGTGTGCTGCTGTTTATTGGCCAGCCGCAATTGTGGACGTGTCAGTTAAGACATGCTGTGTTTGGCATAAGCTTTGTCCTGTGCATCTCCAGCATCCTTGTGAAGACTATGGTGGTAATAGCTGTGTTCAAGTCATCTCAGCCAGAGGGCAAAGGAACAATGAAATGGTTTGAAGCAGCTCAACAAAGATGCACTGTTCTGGTTCTAACAGCACTCCAGATTGTGATATGTGCAGTATGGCTATCAACTGCCTCTCCAGCACCTCATAAAAACAAGCAGTATATCCGCTCTAAAATAGTATATGAATGTGCTGTTGGCTCAGTGGCTGGTTTTTCTATGCTTTTGGGATATATTGGATTTTTGGCAGCAGTAAGCTTCCTGTTAGCCTTTCTGGCAAGAAAACTTCCAGATAATTTTAATGAAGCTAAGTTCATCACTTTTAGCATGTTGATTTTCTGTGCTGTGTGGATTACATTTGTTCCAGCATATGTGAGCTCACCAGGAAAATATGCAGTTGCTATGGAGACATTTGCCATTCTGGCTTCCAGTTTTGGATTACTAATAGCCATATTTGCCCCAAAGTGCTACATCATCCTTTTACATCCAGAGAGAAACACAAAAAAAGCCATCATGGGGAGACAAACACAAAATAAATAGTTTTACTGTATAATATATTAAGATATGTAATTTAAAATAGTGTGAATATATATGGGAATATTTCTACTACTATTCCCATTTATATGTTTGCACGGTAACACTTTAGTATAGGGAACAATTCTCACTTTTAGCTAGTTATTTGCATGCCTATTATTAAAAATATTGGTTGTTTATTAGTAATTATAAAGCATTTATTGTGCATGACAATATTCTACATCTCTAATCCTACCCAATACCTGAACCTAACAAATATCTTACTAACTATTAATAAGCAGCAAATTAGAAGTTTAGGCAAAACCTGTAGTTAATGGTTTGTTAATAGCGTGAAATGGACCTTAAAATAAAGTGTGACCATTTGCAGTACTATTTTTAATTTGCATATCTTAATTAATCTGGTGTTGTTGTGGTTATATTAAGACTTCACAGTAATACAATTAAGTGGGGTTGGAATAATCTGAGAAATGTGTGTGTGTGGTTGGGGCATGTTCCAAATCTCATAATCCACCTTACAAAACAACATGCCTTTAAAGAATATTAATTTATATGTGATATCATTTACAAGCATAACAGATAACCCTTTAAGAAACATCAGTCAATCAAACATTTTTTAAAGACATAATATTAATAATTAGATGTAGAACATGGCAAATAATTAGACAATGAGAATACATAGATAATGTAAAAGAAATTGTGTGCTGTTACAATAAAAAGGAAAAACAGGTTTTCCTCCTTTTTTTAAACTCAGTATGAAATCAATTTCGTTCTATTTGCTAAATTCAAGTTTTTGGTCTTTATTGTAAACAATTCATCCATGCATGTGTTTCCCCCTCCTTTTTTTTTTTTTTTTGTACCTCTTTATACATAATTAAAATGCCATAACACTACATTCCATACTACATAACATAATAAGCATTTTATAATAACGATGAGACAGGAAAACATTACACTATGTACACGATGTCTATCTTCACACCATCAGAAGTGACTTGTGTTCCTTACTCACATAGAAATATCAAAAATGACCAGCCTATAAAAAGTAGCTTTCTAAATATCATGTTATGCTATATTACCACCAAGTATTGGATTCAACATTTTTGTCACATTGTTACTTTTTATTTACTGTAGGCCTCTCTGTGAAAAAAGAAAGCCTGTAATACTCAAATTAGTTATTTTGTGTATATAAATGTGTGTGTTTGTGCAGTAGCATGAGTGTGCATGTATCCATGCATGCACAGGTTCAAGGCCTTTATGTTTGCAAGCACACATGTACATATGTGAACATGAACATGATGAAAATGCTCCTGAAGTCCAGATTCACTAAACAAGGCAAATTAGCGCAAAGAAACATGGGTTGGAAAGTACTGACAATGTGCAAGGATTTCGCAAATTTGTTCCATGAATTATGCAATCCAAATGTCTGATTTTGTGGTGGTAATTTTACTTTTGGGAGTTATGCCGGTGAAACTCTTCATCTCAGTCAGTTCACTAGAACGTGAAAATAAAAACTGACGTCGCTTTCGGCATCTGATGCTGCATTAATGGCGCATGTTCTATCAGAGACGATGAGAGATGAATCTGCTTCATATGCTGAGAACGGTAGCTAAATATTTTAATTTATTCCCTTCATATTCCTCTTGTGGCCCGAACGTAGTGGAAAAAAGAAAGAAAGAAAGAAACATATTTCCTGTTAAACAGGTTTGTGTTTTTTTTTCTTTTTAATATAGTCAGTGCTTGAATCAAGATTTTTCATTGACAACTGCAGTGTTAAAGGGTTACTTCACTCCAAAATGAAAATTTTGTCATTGATCACTTACCCCCATGTCGTTCCAAACCCGTAAAAGCTTCATTCGTCTTTGGAACACAGTTTAAGATATTTTGGATGAAAACCAGGAGGCTTTTAACTGTCCCATTGACTGTCATGTAAATACCAATGTCAAGGCCCAGAAAAGTATGAAAGACATTGTCAAAATAGTCCATCTGCCATCAGTGGTTCAATCTGAATTTTATAAAGTGACAAGAATACTACTAAAGAAACAAAATAACGATTTTATTCAACAATTCATCTCGTCAGCGTAGCGCCATTTTGGAGGATATCTGCTGGACGCAAACTATGTACGCCGTTCTGTGTCAGCCGCACTACAAAGATACATTTTCTTTGTATACTTACACTTTGATTTGAACAAAAAGAGTGTATCCAGTGTACACAATTTGCGTCCAGCAGATACTCCCCAAAATGGTGCTATGCTGATGCGGAGGAGACGAACCGTTGATTAAATCTTTTTTTTTTTTCTTGACGTTCAGAAAGTATTCTCGTTGCTTCATACAATTCAGATTGAACCACTAATGGCAGATGGACTATTTTGACGATGTCTTTCATACTTTTCTGGGTCTTGACAGTGGTATTTACTTGGCAGTCAATGGAACAGTCATGAGCCTCCCGGTTTTCATCCAAAATATCTTAAATTGTTTTGTAACGACATGGGGGTAAGTGATTAATGACAAAACTTTCATTTTGGGGTGGAGTAACCCTTTAATGATTTTAATTATAAGTCTATAATACACTGTATAATAGAATAATAGTTAAAAGACATTTTCAATGAGAAGTAAGCTAGCCTAATTTTTGTTTTCTTCACAGCACATCAGTTATGCAATGATGTGATATGAAATGTTTGGGGGTCAAATTAATTGTGATTTTAATTTTATAACACAAAGCCGCAGTCAGTCCGACTCGTGTCCAGCAGGATGCGGGAAAATAAAATGATTCACAGGACTCCCGTAAAATAGAAGTATCTAAGCATAAAATAGGCCTATTTAAAAACAAATAAATTATTACTCCCGCCCAGGTCTCTAAACGAAATCTCTTTCAAATTGACACTTATCATCATATCACTGTGCCATATAAAACAATAGGCCTAATCACTTTTGCTTACTTCATATCACTCAGGTCCAGCGTCCTCTATCTCAGACATCGTTATCTGCTTGCATTTGATTCCACAGACAAGTCCATAGCCTATCACGTTGCAGATGTTTAAACAAATTTTAAATTTTTCTGAATAGCAACAGCACAGTTTCTTTTGTCATCTGTTGTCATTTAGATTTCATTTATTATAAGGACTACAAAACAATTTACCCCGACTCTGTAATGCTTTATGGAAATTGCTTTGCCAGTCTAATGGCAGACTCCAGTGAAAGTTTTGTGTTCACTGTTTCACACACACCGATCACACGTGCATATCTGTATCTTGAAAAGAATACGTTACAGCTTCAGTAAAATTTGGTATATTTCAGTTAATAATTATAATTTAGTGTTTTATTTGTTTGTTTGTTTGTTTGTTTGTGAGACCTTTCATTTTTGCGATTATTTTGCGGTAAAATGGCAAATTATGCAGGATCACAACATAATGCGACATGTTGCTGATTTTGCATTGGATTCAGCAATTGGAGAATCGAGAAAAACTGGAGTGTCTGGCAAAGACCCCCACCTCATTGTTTCTATGAGTACTGTTTTCTGTTGTGGCAAGCTGTTAACTCCACGGCTGCATCAGGTATTCCTGGATGAAGCCACGGTATCATAATGCGGCCACTCTAATGACTCTGTTATCTTCCAACTGTACCCTCAGCTCATCCATTTTGTTCACAACAGACCTGGCGTTTGTGAGGAAAAGGCTGGGGAACAGAGGCTTGTTTGGTGATTTCCTCAGCCTCTCCCACACGCCCACCCTGCAGCCCTGTTTAACCTTTTTGTCCCACCGCTGCTGCCTTCACCTTTTTCTTCAGCATTATGAACCACGGAGAGCCCAGTGTTCTGGCTATGTCTGCTGGTATATTGTGGGAGTAAAGAAACTCTGTTAACTCTGTAAAGAAACTCTCTTGTAACAGTCACTTCTCTCTGTAATCCAAATAACAGGAGGTCACGTGGCTGTAAATAATTTTTGGTCAACAGACCAGAGTTGAAATAACTGAATCCACTCTCTCTTGTCACACCAGCAGCTTCTTTTAAATTGTTGATCAATTAGCAGCATTAGCAGTGGCTTAGATGTCTTCGATTGACACTTGGTTGCTCACCCTTGGATCCATCACTCCCTGTACATCCCGCGGTGCTGGCCAATGGCCAAATCCGCAGTCGCCACAAGTGCCTCTTGGATACCCATCCAATGTTGCTCAATGTCCGTCAGGTCGTAGTAGGTCATTTTGTAGACTGATCTGAAACGGGGCAATCGTGTTCGAATCCTTAAATTTCACATTGTCAAATGGATGCAGCTGACAAGGTTGGGCTGTCACTTTCTGGCAGTTGAACTGCCTCGTTTTTAAGGGGCTGACCTAAATTAGCTAGGGCCCCCAGCCCACTGGCAGTTGAGGACCCTAAATGCCCTGGGTCAACAGGTACCCCAAAGTCAACAGCTGGAGAGGTATTTGAAAGCAAAACCCAAAAATGGCTCTTACCCCTTGGAAACCTGCTCACCTAAAGGTGGTACCAATTCTACTGCTGTGCTATGAGTGGGTACATGGACAGAAATTGTCCATGCGATTGTTGCATTAAAAACAATACATTTATGCCCCAACAAATACTCTCAGAATTTTTCAGACATTGCCCTCCACTTTACTTGGGTCTGTGGCGACCCCCTGGGAGGACACCACATGACCCAAATACTTAACCTGCTGCTTAAAGAGCGCACACTTCTCCAGCTTTGCTTTGAGTCCTTCAAGCTTCAATCGACCCAAGACTACTTCCAACCATTCCAGATGCTGAGTCACTGAGGAGGAAAATACCACAATGTCATCAAGATACAAAAGCAATGACTGATGTCGCTGGTCACCAAACAATCTTTCCATTAAACGCTGGAAAGTACTGGGGGCATTACAAAGACCAAACGGCATTCTGTTCCATTCAAATAACCCAAACGGAGTACAGAATGCAGTTTTGGCCTTATCCCCCTCAGTGACTGGAACTTGGTTGTACCCGCTGGCCAAATCCAAAGTGGAAAACCAGAGGGCCCCTGTCAACGCATCTAATGTTTCCTCTATACGAGGCAGCGGAAATGCGTCCTTCCTGGTCTTTGAATTCAACTGACGGTAGTCTACACACATGCGCAGACTACCATCCTTCTTTTTCACCAGGACAATAGGAGACGCGTAAGGGCTACAACTCTCACGGATTATCTGGGCTTCCAACAGCTGGTTGATGTGCGTCTTCACAACGTCGTACTCTGAAGGGGGCAAACGCCTATACCGCTGCGGAACTGGAACATCATCTGTAAGGGGAATGTCATGTGAAATCAGGTTAGTACACCCTAAATCATTATCATGAGCTGAAAACACTGACTGATAGTGCCGTAACAGGGTCCTAACTTCCCCTTGCTCCTCCATCCCCAGAGCAGATAAATCAACCGATTCAATCTGATCCTGCAATGAGGGTCCTACCACACAGCCTTGGGAACCCACAGTGGCAACCACCTCCTTGACTTCGGTCACCCTGGAGGTAAACTTACCACATACACACCATGCAGGGTACCCAGCAAGGTATTTGGATAGAGTACCACATCTATCATTCCCACATTCACCACTGGGATGTAGACTGTACCTCGACTCACCGGCACCAGGGCAGGAGAGGCCAAAAGACCAGCCGGGAGTCCAGACTCAAGTGGCTCAAAAAACACTGTACCCCCTGAACACTGTTCAGAACAGGTAGCAGTGATTATCTTCATTGTGCCACCTGGAACACGGCACTGATAACGCCCTCGCACCCTTGCCCTACCTACCTGTCCAAATACTGGCTGGGATTTAATTTTGTGACAATGCTGCAATGCTTGCATCACAAAACTGGGAGCCTCTACCACTGGTGGTGAATTAAACAAGGCTTGGCCATGTTGGCCAAAGAGTTCCTGGTAGCACCGGCTCAGCACATTCATCCCCAGTACCCCAGGGACCTCAGCACACATGCCACCAGGGGGGTCCTTGACCACCAATATCCCACACTCTGGCACTATCTTGTTGCACAACTCCACATCTAACTCCATATAACCAATGTATGGAATTGCAAGCCCATTAGCGGCACGTAACTGAAGCCACTGACACAGTTTTAGACGCTCTCGACCCCATGGTTTAAAGTTTTCCAAAAAGCAGCTCTCGGTTATGGTGGATACCATAGAGCCCGTATCAATTAAACAAGCAACGGAAACTCCACCAATACTGACCACCAACTGCGGGCAGCCAGACATCAAACGAGACATTGAGCTACCCCCAGTTAACACCTCCGAGCCCCTAATTCCCCCATCCGAGCTGTGGCTCAACAGCCCGGTGGGTATTAGTTTCCCGATGGCTGACTTGACTGACGCTGCCCCTCTACTGGCAATGACGCCGTAGAGACTGAAGATGAAGGGCCAGGCAACGGAGCATTACACTCCCTGGCAAAATGGCCAGGTTGGTGGCACCGCCTACAAATCACCGGCCCATAACGTGGAGAACGACTTTGCGGACATGCACCCTGAAACTGAGCAAAACTTTGAGTAAGCTGTTTCAACTGATTTTGTTGTGCTTTTAACATCTCCCTTAATTCAGCTCAGAAGGTGAGGACCCACCCGTATCCGAACGCTGTCCCCCCTGAACACCATACTGAATCCCATACGATAATGGGACTGACTGGCTACGAGCCTGCACACCCCCAGGCATACCCTCCTGCTCCCACCTAATCGCCTCACTGCGCACCTCTAACAGTGTGGCAGTTGGTTGCCGGCGGACAAAATTGTTTAAGCTCACGCCGAAGTGCATTATCGGACACATGTTCAACAAACTGGTCACGTAATAAAACCGGGGCATTTGGCACAGCCCCAGAATGCTAAAATCAAGTTCATTTTTTTTCCTCATTAATGTACACACAGCACCCCATATTGACAGAAAAGCACAGAATTGTTGACATTTTTGCAGATTTATTAAAAAAGAAAAACTGAAATATCACATGGTCCTAAGTATTCAGACCCTTTGTTGTGACACTCATATATTTAACTCAGGTGCTGTCCATTTCTTCTGATCATCCTCGAGATGGTTCTACACCTTCATTTGAGTCCAGCTGTGTTTGATTATACTGATTGGACTTGATTAGGAAAGCCACACACCTGTCTATATAAGACCTTACAGCTCACAGTGCATGTCAGAGCAAATGAGAATCATGAGGTCAAAGGAACTGCCTGAAGAGCTCAGAGACAGAATTGTGGCAAGGCACAGATCTAGCCAAGGTTACAAAAAAATTTCTGCTGCACGTAAGGTTCCTAAGAGCACAGTGGCCTCCATAATCCTTAAATGGAAGACGTTTGGGACGACCAGAACCCTTCCTAGAGCTGGCCGTCCGGCCAAACTGAGCTATCGGGGGAGAAGAGCCTTGGTGAGAGAGGTAAAGAAGAGCCCAAAGATCACTGTGGCTGAGCTCCAGAGATGCAGTCGGGAGATGGGAGAAAGTTGTAGAAAGTCAACCATCACTGCAGCCCTCCACCAGTCGGGGCTTTATGGCAGAGTGGCCCGTTGGAAGCCTCTCCTCAGTGCAAGACACATGAAAGCCAGCATGGAGTTTGCTAAAAAACACCTGAAGGACTCCCAAGATGGTGAGAAATAAGATTCTCTGGTCTGATGAGACCAAGATAGAACTTTTTGGCCTTAATTCTAAGCGGTATGTGTGGAGAAAACCAGGCACTGCTCATCACCTGTCCAATACAGTCCCAACAGTGAAGCATGGTGGTGGCAGCATTATGCTGTGGGGGTGTTTTTCAGCTGCAGGGACAGGACGACTGGTTGCAATCAAGGGAAAGATGAATGCGGCCAAGTACAGGGATATCCTGGATGAAAACCTTCTTCAGAGTGCTCAGGACCTCAGACTGAGCCGAAGGTTTACCGAGTGGCTTCACAACAACTCCGTGACTGTTCTTGAATGGCCCAGCCAGAGCCCTGACTTAAACCCAATTGAGCATCTCTGGAGAGACCTAAAAATGGCTGTCCACCAACGTTTACCATCCAACCTAACAGAACTGGAGAGGATCTGCAAGGAGGAATGGCAGAGGATCCCAAAATCCAGGTGTGAAAAACCTGTTGCATCTTTCCCAAAAAGTCTCATGGCTGTATTAGATCAAAAGGGTGCTTCTACTAAATACTGAGCAAAGGGTCTGAATACTTAGGACCATGTAATATTTCAGTTTTTCTTTTTTAATAAATCTGCAAAAATGTCAACAATTCTGTGTTTTTCTGTCAATATGGGGTGCTGTGTGTACATTAATGAGGAAAAAAAAATGAACTTAAATGATTTTAGCAAATGGCTGCAATATAACCAAGAGTGAAAAATTTAAGGGGGTAAAAAGGTTTTGTTCATTGTTGCTGTGGCAACTCCCCAAACTCACTTCTTTGCAGAACTTCCTTGTCTCTCCTTAGAATATACATATACATTGAATATAGCATATACATTGTGCCGAAAGTATGAAATATACAGTATACACCTTAATAGGTAATATTACATACATTGTTGTATTACACACAGCACTCATTAAGTATATACATTTCTGTAAATTGACATGAGGAAGGTTTAGTCAATCTTGTGTCCATTTTGTGTGAATGAAGGTGAAAATGTGTTTTTCCTTTGTGGTTTTGGCCACATTGGCAAAACTGTGAGGGGGATTTATGATCATTCACACTTTGATAAGAGTAAGGAAGAACAAAGAAGTTCCCCTTCAGGAACTCGAGCTGCGTCCGAAAATCCTATGGGAATGCCTACAGTGAGACCATGCTCTGAACACATGTGTAATCTGACCAATTGAAGGGCGAGACGTCACGGGCGGGTGACATAAGTGACCAGGAAGCTTAAAAGCACATGCGGCAGACTTTCAGCGAAGTGTTGTGTGTTTGTGTCTGTCACCCTTTTTTTTCGTGCTAGTTCGCACAGCTTTTATTTGAGGTTGATGTCTGTCAGCAAGGGCAAGAGTGGAAAGGGCAGATCACGTTACAGGCTGTGTGTTCCTCCCTGCAATATACCTCAGGAGAGGCTATCAGTCATTACCTCTAGCCCTCAGAGATTCATAATGGCAGATGGAACAATCCACCAGTCCAGAGACCTGCAGAAGTTACAGTATCACTGGCACGACCAAGAGTGCATTGTGGACACTTATATACTGAAAAACACTCACTTTGCCTTTTTCCTTGTAGCTGGGCTGGACTTCCTGAGCGCCACTGGAGCCATTTTGGAAGTAGCACAAGGCAGATGTGGCTTAAGATCTGGAAAAGGATACACATATTACACTTTCCTGCCAACACAGGTTCCAGCAAATCTGGTTACTCCTTCTGCTCAAGCTCATTCTCTTACAGCAGTTAAGGTGAATTTATACTACGCCTTACCACCAACAAGCAGATTTCCCGAACTTATGTCCTTCACCCCAGAGATTCCAAAATGGGACTCTGACAATCAGGACGAGTTGCTAAAGTTGATCTCCGCCTGGCCCCACTCCACTTCAAACACCCTGGGTAAAACATCAGTTGTACAGCACAAGATCACATTGACTAATGACATACCTTTGAAATCCCGGGCATACAGAGTTTCTCCCATCAAGAAACAGATCGTTGAGCAACATGTTGACCAGATGCTCCAAGACAGCACCATTGAGTCATCTTTCCCGCCTTGGTCTTCACCTGTGGTCCTGGTCCCCAAACCTAATGGCTCATATTGGTTCTGTGTGGATTACAAAAAGTTAAACAGCAAGACTGTACCCGACGCTTACCCAATGCCTGATTCATGATATCCTGGAATCCATGGAAGGCGCCTCCTGGTTTAGTGCATTGGATCTGCAGTCTGGGTATTGGCAGGTGGACATGGAGGAAACGAGAAAAGAGAAGACTGCTTTTATTACAACCAAGGGGCTATTTCAATTCAAGTCTATGCCCTATGGACTCAGAAACTCTGCAGTCACCTTCCAGCGTTTAATGGAGAGAGTTCTGGCTGATTTGAGGGGGAAGATCTGTTTCGTCTACATTGATGATATCATCTATTCAGAAACATTAGAGTAGCACATTCAACATCTCAGTCTTCCATAAACTTACCCAGGCCAATCTGACCCTGAATATGAAGACACGCCACTTCTTCAAACGTCAGCTCAAGTTCCTCGGCCATGTAGTCTCTGAGAAGGGTGTGGAGATTGACAGAGAAAAAAACAGGGCCGTCACAGAGTTTCCACCACTGCAAGTTCTTAAAGCTCTGCAAAGATTTCTGGGCTTGGCAGGGTGGTATCATAAGTTCATACCCCACTTTGCTGACATAGCTGCTCCACTGAACCACCTTAAAATGAAAAGAGTTAAGTGGGAGTGGACTCCAGAATGTCAAGACAGCATGGATGCACTTAAACAATTCAACTTTCAGGTCCATCACAGGAAAGGCTGCCTCAACATGGGTCCAGATGCCTTATCCCGAGTATATGAGCCACCTTCTAATAATGCTGCCCCTTGCCCCTCAATTTCTTCTCATCACTCGATGACCTTACCACACTCCCTGGAGGAAACTGCCAAAGCTCAACGTGTGGACAATACCATCACTCACCTGCAGGCTGGCATTTAACCTCACTCAGTCAAAGAACAACCCATGACCTTTGAAGAGCACCAAGGGGTATGGTACCGCAAAGTCCTACTGAAAAGCAAGGGAGAAAAATATCAACTGGTAGTACTACACTCTCTAAAAAACGACTTCCTGCTTTACTACCATGACAATCCTCTAGGAGGCCATCTTGGGCAGTTAAAAACCCTCCTGACGATCTTGGAGGTGGCATGGTGGCCGTCTGTCAGGAAGGCCGTCTGGGGGTTAGTCAAAGGCTGTGAGGTATGCCAGAAATACAAAGCCAGTAATACAAAGCCATCTGGATTTTTACAAAGTTCACAGATCACTGAACCTGGACACACTCTAGGGATGCATCTAATGGGTCCGTTCCTCCCCAGTAAAAAACAGAACACTTACCTCCTTGTCATTGTTGATTATTACACTAAGTGGGTAGAAATGTTCCCACTTAGAGACGCCCAGACCCAGAAAATAGTGAAAATTGTCCCGGAGGAGATTTTTACATGTTGGAGCATCCCAAAGTACCTGGTATCTGACAGAGGTCCTCAGTTTACCTCCAGCATTCTAAATTATCTGTGCAAGACATGTGTCACACCCCTGTGGACTGTTTCTTTGGTTTTCCCCATGTATGCCCTTATTTGGTCTTTCCTGTTCCGCCTTCAATTATTATGTCATTGTTTAATCGTTCTCACCTGTCTTCCTCTGATTAGTCGGTGTATTTAAGTTTGGTTGAGTTCCCCTTTTGGTTGTCGGTTCTTGTATTGTCACTCCATGTCATTTAACGTCTTTTCGTTGTGTTTTGCGTGTGGATTCCCTGCTGTTCCTGTTCATTTCTGTTCCTATTGTGGATTATCTATTAAATGTGTATGTTCCGGATCTCCTCGTTCCTACTCCTCATTCCCCGCACACGGCGACCGTGACAACATGGGGTTGTGTCCAGAGGTTAACAACAAGCTACCACCCCCAGGCAAACTTAACCGAAAGAATTAACCGGACTGTAGGCTGAGGCCTCCAGTACGATCCCGTGTCCCTACATGGGACCTCACTGTGGTGCTTGAAGCTCTCTGTAGACCTCTGTTCAAGCCTATAGAGGAAATTTCTGATCAGTTGCTTACCTTCAAGACTACTCTGCTTCTAGTGCTAACTTACCTTAAGCGGGTTGGGGACCTGCAGGCCCTTTTGGTGGCCCCTTCCTACCTTGACTTTGCCCCTGGACTGGCCAAAGCATTTCTTTACCCCTGAGCGGGGTATGTTCCTAAGGTCCCTTCCGCTGCACCCCCTCCGTCATACTCCAGGCATTCTGTCCTCCTCCCTTCAGGGAGCCTGACCAGCAGAAGCTTAACTGTATGTGTCCAGTGGAAGTAAGCAGTGGTGAAGGGCAGACCAACTGTTTGTTTGCTATGGTCCCCCCAAATGGGGTCTCCCTGCCTCTAAGAAGACCCTCAGCAGGTGGATTGTTGATGCCATTTCTCTAGCCTATGAGTCCTCTGATCTCCCCTCGCCTCTGGGGGTCAAGGCTCATTCCACTCGAGGTATGCCGGCCTCCAATGCCCTTCTGGCAGATGTCCCTATGCAGGACATAGTGTTCCCATAGCATTTTTGGATGCAGCGTCTCATTCCCTCTGGGAACCAGGGTTAAATACGTAACCTGGGACGTTTCTGGGACGGGGTTACTGAATGTTAACCCCCCTGTTAACCATCCTTGTCTTCACATTGTGTGGAAAGGGGTTTTGCCATCTTGACCGCTGTTCACTACACTTAAGTCACTGGTCAGTTTGGTCAAGGTAAGCCATCAAAGATGGACAAAGCTTGTGCAATTTCTCAAAAGGACAACAGCACCAAAAGTCATGAAAACCACTGACTGGATCCAAGAACCACACCTTGGATGGCCAAAGCAGAACTACCAACAACAGTCTTTGATGCACACTGTTTTCCCTCACATTCAAAAGAACCCCTGAAAGCAGTTGAATTGGTGGGAAAGGATACAGGCTAGCAGCATCTACTCCCAGACACAATAGTGAAGACAGAGAAAACCAAAGAGTCCAGTGTGTTGTTTTGCTGGACACAAACAGATTTGAATCTCTATCCAAGTGCTTAATGGATAACTTCTCCACTCGCTCCCAGGACTGAGTGGGAAAATGAAGGTTCTGTCACATCCAGCCTGTAGAACCTCATAAAAGGTGTGTGGGGAAAACCAGTTAGCCGCAGCACAGGTCTCCTGAGTAGAAATGCCCCTAAAAAGGGCCCAAGACGTTGCTATCCCGTTAGCTGAATGGGACTGTGGCTGCCTTTGGAGCTTCACATTCACATTATTGTAACATAACACGATTGCCTCTACAACCCAGTGCAAGAGACGTTGACAGGAGGCCAGCTTTCCGTTGAATGACTCCGCCCACGACACAAAAAGCTGATTGCTTTTGCGAAGTGCCCTAGTCCTTTGCACAAATATATGTCAAGTCCACACCAGACATAAACAGTGTAGCAGCTCCTCCTCAGAACATGAGAAAGGTGGCAAATGGAAAGCTATCAGATCCACTGACTGACCTGAACCAGAGTGATCAAATACTTTTGGCAGAAACATTGGATTAATCCTAAAAGTTACCTTTTGACCACCTGGAGTGAACATCATACATGAGAAGTGGACTGATAATGCGTGCAGTTCACTCACTCTTTTTGCTGTAGTAAGAGTGAGTATCAGAGCAGTCTTTAAAGAAAGCAGCTTTAAGGGGATGCTCTCAACGGGCTCAAATAGGGCTTCAGAGAGCGCGTTCAGGACCATGGACAAATCCCAGGGTGGGAGCAGCGGCTTTGATACTGGGTGTAACCATCGCGCTCTTCTCATAAATCGGTAAACGAGAGGATGCTGGCCTATAGTACCCGAGTTGAGTCCTATATGACATGCCAACATATTGCGGCCAAAATAGACCTTAATGTCCTGGGGTCGGCTAAGGCACTGGCGGGAGCACTCGCATTTTTTCCAGATGACAGCAAAAAGAACTTGAATTGCTCCCTCAATTGTGATTGGACACATAAAAGTAATACATCACCTGAATCTGTAGAAAGTTTACTTTTATTTGTGTATGCTCAACATATCAACAAATGTTCATGGATTTTTAAAATAAATAAAATATTCAGGGTGTCCTCTCAGCGAATACATGATACACAAACATGAGAGATATATCTATAGAAAGCTTGAAATGTCTAGTTTAAATGAATTAAGTTTAATCAAAAACACATATCCTGTATTTAAGTAATCTGTATGAAACCAATGCCATGTCCTGTTTTTCCCCTCTGAGCTCATTACCGCTAATTAGGTCATGCCTACGCGCTCTTTGGCGCTATTGTTATTACAAACATGCGACATGACCGCCCACATCAACTCGTAAACAAAGCATCAACGTGTTTGTGTCCGGTACTTTCGTTTTTGGAAGGCGGCGCTGAGAGGAAAAAGCTTTGTATTTACTCCAGATGAGGACACGCTGAGAGGAACAGGCTAAGCTTGTTTATCTCACGAACAGAATGCGAGTGCGGCTACAGGCAGCTGACGAGAGGATCTCTTATACAGTGTAAGTAATGTTTCTTATTGGCATTAGATAATGTGTTGTTGTGACATAAACTTGAACGCATTTACTAGCTGGACTTTTTCAAAACTGTAATTCCTGATTAAAATGTGTGAAATCAAGTGCAACATTTTGAAATATCATAGGCAACTTTTCAATGCATCTGTAAGGTGTCAGGAATGTTTTATGTTTCAAAAACAAATTAACATAAAAGTAGGGCTAATGTTTAGAGGATATAAAAGTCTAAGAATGCTTAGACCAGTCTTTACTGTTGAATACTCTGTCTGCAAATATCTGCTCAAACGTGTACATAATGTGCTTAATAATAATTTAGTTCCTCAGATGTTGTCTTTGTACTGTATAATAATAAATACAAAGCATGTGTGCATATGAAACTGTTGTGAATTTTTTCTTAGAGACCAGGAGACGTTTTTGGATATCTTGAAGCAGAAGTTTCTCTTTATTCAGTTACTCGCTGCTTGGCACTGCAGTCTTCAAAAAGTCGTCTTCAAGGCAGTGATACACTGTAGTTTATATACATTTAGGGGGCAGTGCTTAGATCTGGAGACAAAGCACCTGGGTGACAACCCCAAACAAAGCATGCAAATGATGTATTCAGTATAGCAGCCTGCACCATTTACACCAGTCCTAATCCAATCATCATAACTACTCAAACTTGGTACTCAGACTGGGCAGAGGTACCAAGAGCCATTACAAACAAAAGGTGAACATCTGAGTAATCTGGCTCATTTGACTTACAATAAGAGAACAGGAACTGGCAGGAACCTCTTGCTACAAACTTTGCTTGAGAGAATCATTTGTCTGATGTCATCATATTTACCTTAAATGCTAAATACAATGTACTGCACCTTAGGTTTTCACGTGATGCTATGTCAGAACATAGGATCAGCATATTTTAAACAGTTTCTTAAATTTGTAATCCTTCAGTCCCCCCTTTGAGAGTTTTAATAACTCTCACATAATACAAATTTAAACCTCCATAAATCCATTCTATAGCCTATGTTTGTTAACATTAAGCCCCATCTTCCATTCATGTAACTTGAAATAGTTACAGGCACAAATATCTTATTCCGTGTTTTGTCCTAGATTTACTTAGGTGTAATAGTTCTTTTCAGAACCACAACTGTTGACACATACGACATGGATGGTAACATGTCGTACAAGCTACATGTTGACACAGAAAACCATGTAGCACAAGAGTGGAAGTCCTGACGTCCATGGCACCTGAATAGCTGTGTAGTCTGTAGTTTTCTGTAGTCCATTTCCCACGTAGATTCATTCAGATGACTCTTTGTCCTCCTTGTTCATGGATGTCTGAGGTGATGCTTTACTCCAGGATGCTGCTTTTGATGACATCATGGCATGTACACATACCTGCAACACAAGAAAACAGAGAAACAGCAGACCAGCAGTATTCATGCATAGACAATTTTAGACTTCTGTTGATCGTATAGTGGTTTTAAGTCTAGTGATCATATAGTGGTTTTGCTGACCTAGTCTTAAGTCATTTGACACCTATGGACCAGTGAGATGGGGACAAACTGATGAGGGGAAAAACCTATGAGGAAATCTTCACCACAGGGTTGGCCCCCGAGGCGTGTTGCACTTCGGTTCCTCCCTGGGCTCCTCACTGGCCTGTGTGTCCTAGTCTGTCCCTGTAGTTGGTGCGCAAACTTAACTGTGCAATCACTCCATCCTCTAATGAAACATCAGTCATAGTAAACATCATAACCCATAGAGGATAGGTGAGTGACTGTAGTGTGCTGTAGTATTGTTTTTGGCTGTGAGTGTACTTATAACCAGAGTACCCCAGTGGGAGTAAGTCAACTTCCTTTTGTTCTATTTACAAAGAATCTTTTCATCTTTGTTGTAGATTATTGGGGTAATTAAGAACTCACAGCCTTAACAGTTAGCACCTCAGCAAGCTTCCCCACGAATGTGGTGTAGTGGGGAGGGTCTGCTTCAGAGTTGCAAGCAGACTGAGTAGGAGCTGATTTACACTGTTCATTTCTCTTACATACTTTTTGTTTTTTCTACACTCTTTCATCCAGTGTCCAGGTTTACCACAGTAATGACAATTACCCTCCCTCTTAGGACATTTATTTTTCTGTTGGTTCTTTGTGTTGACCTGCTGCTGCAATCTTTACTCTTGCTTTAACATCAGAGTCTCTTTCCCAAATAGCTAACATGTCTAGGTTACTTCTGAGAGTTTTGTTAGACCAAGTTAGATCTAGGAATGTCAAGGCTTTTCTGTACTCAGCTACAAGGCCATCTGACCAGATGCGGACTAAGGGTCCCTTGTCATCTAGCACACTTTCAGAATCATCAACTATTCCACTGTAAGTTACAGCTGTCTGGCAGAACCTTTCAGTGTATTCATTCACAGTTTCTTCTTTCCTTTGCACACAGTTAGTGATTCTGGACCAGTCTATTTTGGGTCCCATGAGATTCTTTAGAATTTTCGAAACACCTTCTCTCAAATCCTCTTTACTGGCATGTTGTAGTTCAGAAGTAACAGCAGACTCAAAACTGTTGAATTCAGATTCAGATTCAGTTAGAATTTGTGACATCAGCTGTGTGACTTCTGCTAACGACATGTTGTAGAGACGCATTTTGCTAGTCAATGCTCTTCTAAATTCAGAAAAATTTCTGCGTGCTGAGGGTAAGCTCTGGGATAGTCTCTCTATATCTTCAGGTCCTAGCACTGTATGGACTGCTTGTAACTGGAGTCTGGGGGTTGCAGATGGAAGAATTTCAACCCCTTCTACCCTACTCTGAACCTTTTTTCTCGCTCCACATACTTCAACTGCATTTACATTTTTATCTCTTAATCCAGTATTGCTATTGTCCTCTAGTCTACACAAAGACTGTAAGTCAGGATAGCTTTCATCTGACTGTTGGTCTTTTGAATCACTTTTGGTTGAGGCCTTGTTATGGCCCACCTTTTTAGTGAGACAGGACACTCTAGTTTGAAGTTGTTTGTTTTGTTCTTTTAATTTAGTAATACACTGAGCTTGTTCTTGTGCTAAGGATAAGGTAAATTCTCTGTGGGAGCAGATAATGCCTTTAATGTTTTTCTTTCTGATACATGCTCCAAGTACCGTTTTGCATTCTTCAATTGACCATACTTTTTCTGGATCAATACCAAATTTCTTTGTCAAATCCAATCTGACTGACTCTGTCACTGTTGAGTCCATGTGCTCTCCTAACAATGATTTGAACTCATTGTCTGTCCATAAAGGGGTAGCTAGTCCACCTTTCTCAGTTGTGGGAATCAACCTAGCATTCCTTCTCAACATTTTGTATTGTTTGTCTGACACAACAATACACTTCTAACACCTCCCTGGCAAGCAGAGGATAAATTTGTTAACACAGAACAACTGTTGTTAACCTTCTCTGGCAAAGCAGAGGAAAACCTAGGTAATACACATCATGTATTCAAACTTCTCTGGCAAAACAGAGGATTCCTGAACATAAACTACTAGCACTTTACGCTAATCTTCTCTGCCTAAAACAGAGGATACATTGTAGTTTATATACATTTAGGGGGCAGTGCTTAGATCTGGAGACAAAGCACCTGGGTGACAACCCCAAACAAAGCATGTAAATGAAGTATTCAGGTATAGCAGCCTGCACCATTTACACCAGTCCTAATCCAATCATCATAACCACTCGAAGACTGGGCAGAGGTACCAAGAGCCATTACAAACAAAAGGTGAACATCTCAGTCATCTGGCTCATTTGACTTACAATAAGAGAACAGGAACTGGCAGGAACCTCTTGCTACAAACTTTGCTTGAGAGAATCATTTGTCTGATGTCATCATATTTACCTTAAATGCTAAATACAATGTACTGCACCTTAGGTTTTCACGTGATGCTATGTCAGAACATAGGATCAGCATATTTTAAACAGTTTCTTAAATTTGTAATCCTTCAATAGCTATAAATCACACCGGCAATATTATTGATTGCTAATGTAACAATATTGCTGTCACGGATTGGCCAGGCTCTACAACCACTCACACGCAGCGATCACAGTCACCAGAGTTCTAATCACACACACCTGCACGTAATCACCTCACACACATAAAAGCACACACCACTCACCTCTCCTTGTCTGGGCTCGTTCATACGAAGCGGACTCATTGTGAAGCTCTCCCTGAGTTCACAACATCTACCTACCTGAAGATACTTACCTTTCTCTCTGTTTCATTCCAGTCCGTCCAGTCAAGCGTCATCCAGTAAGTGGTGTGTGTGTCGTAAGTTCGACAGCTGTCATCCACCGGTGTGTGTGTGTTCTCTCCATTCTCCAGCTTATCTCCCATCGTTCCTGCAGAGGAAACATATTCCAATCAGCTTGTAGTAATCCATTCAAGAACTTGTCATACCTGAACTGTGATACTCACCTCTTCCTTCACGTCATTCTTCATCTGTGCTCTGCTGTAAATAAACATTGTTACTTTCACTTACCTCAGTTGTCCGTCTGCTTCCGAAACAGTAAGCCCGGACCGAACAACAGTAACAGCATGAGCAATCCCGATCCGTTCCAGGAACTGGTGGACTCGCTGCGGAAGGTTTTGATGAGGTCTCCTACCACCATGCCATCCACACCACCTCCCGACGCACCACCAGCACCCAGCACTTCTTCGGCCACCGTTCCATCCAGTCCCATGGCCCGTCCGGCGCCCTACTCTGGCGGGGCGGAGGAGTGCAACGGATTTCTATTACAATGTTCACTCACATTCACTATGCAACCTGCTTTATACCCCACAGATCAGTCTCAAATTGCCTTCATCACGTCACTGCTTACCGGACCAGCTCTCCGATGGGCCGAAACTATCTGGCACCAAGCTGGTCCACCGACTCATTCCATCCAGGCATTCATCGCTCATTTCAAGGAGGTTTTCAGTCGCGCTGATGAGAAAGTATCCGCTGGTGAGCAATTATACCATCTGAAACAAGGAACTATGACTACCCACGAATATTCTCTTCATTTTCGCACTCTAGCGGCCGCCAGTGGGTGGAATGAGCGATCCCTCCTGACCACTTACCGGCTTGGTTTGGAACCCAAACTCAGATTGCAGTTGGCGGCTTTGGATGACAATATGGGGTTAGAAAAATTTATTCAACAATCTCTTCGCTGTTCTGATCGTATGAAATCTTACCAGTCTAACCAAGAAACAGTCTCTACTGCACTCCTCCGTCCGTCCGAGCCAGTCAACCCTTCAGAATCAGAACCTATGATCATCGAATCTGGTAAACTCACCTCCGCTGAGCGACAGAGGAGGCTGACCCGGGGTCTGTGTATGTACTGTGGAGCTAGCGGGCATGTTCGGCTGAACTGCCCGCTCCGTCCAGTTCGCACCTCGGTGAGTGGCATCCATTCGGACATAGAAAATATGCATCCCCTCACTACCAATGTACAGTTAACCACCCCGTCTTCTTCTGTTGCAGTCACCGCTCTCATCGACTCCGGGTCAGCAGGAAACTTCATCTCGGGGAACCTCTGTCGCCAGCTACAGCTCCGTACCGAGGCCTCGTCAAGGATCTACCAGATTCAACCCATAACAGGCAACAATACTTCACGAACACGCATCCACCGTAAATGTGAACCCATTCATCTCCAGATTGGACTTTTACACAAAGAGGATATTCAATTTCTGGTTCTGGAGGGTGCCACCGTGGACATCATCTTAGGGCGCCCGTGGCTGGTGAAGCATGATCCCATCATCTCTTGGGGCTTCAGTGAAGTCTCAAAATGGGGTGAAGGATGCACCACAGGATGTTTCCCTGACCGCCTTTGTGACCCCTACCGGCCATTATGAGTATCTGGTCATGCCCTATGGTTTGGTCAACGCCCCCTCCGTATTCCGAAACTTCATTCATGAAGTACTCCGGGAGTTCCTTCACCACTTCGTTATTGTCTACATAGACGACATATTAATCTACTCCCGGAGTGAAGCAGAACATCGACACCACGTTGCGGAGGTCCTTAAGAAACTCCGAGAGCACCAGCTCTATCTCAAGGCTGAAAAATGCTCATTCCATCTTCCATCCGTCAAATTCCTGGGATATTGTATAGATCATCAGGGGGTACGCATGGATGAGAGGAAGGTCTCTGCAGTTGTTTCCTGGCCAGAACCCACTACAATCAAAGAATTGCAAAGATTTCTCAGATTCGCCAATTTCTACAGACGTTTCATCCAGGACTATAGCATCATCACCACTCCTCTCACCAACCTTCTCAGTGGAAAACCCAGGACTCTCTTATGGACTCCCGAAGCGGCCGAAGCCTTCCATTCCCTTAAGTCAGCCTTTACACAAGCTCCACTCCTGACTCATCCTGACCCTGATCTTCCTTTCGTGGTGGAAGTGGACGCCTCGACCACTGGCGTTGGAGCCGTCCTCTTCCAGTATCATGGGACTCCCAAATTGCTCCATCCATGTGCCTGTTTCTCTCGGAAGCTCAGCCCAGCGGAGAGGAACTACGACATCGGCAACCGAGAACTCCTAGCAATTAAACTTGCCCTGGAGGAGTGGCGGCATTGGCTGGAGGGCGCTATCCATCCCTTCCAGGTAATAACAGATCATAAGAATTTACAATATCTTCGAGACGCCAAACGACTCTGTCCACGTCAAGCTCGCTGGTCATTATTCTTCTCCAGATTCAACTTCTCCATAACATATCGTCCAGGATCCAAGAACATCCGAGCAGATGCTTTATCCAGACTTCATGATCATCCAGAGACATCAGAAAACCCCACCAACATCATTCCAGAACATATCATAGTCAACCCCATTGAATGGTCTGCTCCTCCAATCGTCGCCACTCCAGCACCCAGACCTCCGCCGGGCTGTCCACCAGGTCGTCAGTTTGTTCCACGGACTCAACGGGTAGATCTGATTCACTCCATGCACACCTCCCTGGGCACTGGGCATCCAGGGGTCAACAATACCCTCTCGCTGCTATCCGATCGCTTCTGGTGGCCGTCCATGGCAAGGGATGTGAGAAGGTATGTCCAAGGTTGCAAGGAGTGTGCCATTTCAAAAAGCCCCCGACACTTACCTGCAGGGAAACTCCATCCCTTGCCTGTCCCGAACCGCCCCTGGTCACACCTAGGAGTCAACTTCATGACAGATCTCCCTTCTTCAGATGGAAATACCTGCATCCTAGTCATCATTGATCGTTTTTCAAAATTCTGCCGTCTTCTACCTCTCAAAGGACTCCCTACTGCCCTGGAAACAGCTGAAATCCTTTTCAATCATGTCTTCCGCTATTATGGTATCCCAGAGAACATTGTTTCAGACAGAGGACCACAATTCATCTCCAGAGTATGGAAATCTTTTTTCAAGCTTCTAGGTGTGACCGTTAGCCTCTCCTCTGGATACCATCCTCAAACCAACGGCCAGACGGAGAGGAAGATTCAAGAGGTGGGGCGGTTCCTCAGAACCTTCTGTCACGGTCACCAGGACTCCTGGAACCAGTTTCTGGGCTGGGCGGAATACGCCCAGAATTCACTGCGGCAACCAGCCACAGGACTCACACCATTCCAGTGTGTTCTCGGATTCCAACCCCCATTCTTCCCCTGGAATGGTGAACCATCAGAGGTACCCGCAGTGGATTACTGGTTTCGGGAGAGCGAGAGAGTCTGGGACGCAGCTCACCATCACCTGCAGAGGGCAGTGCGCAGATCCAAGATTATTGCAGACCGGAGAAGGATCCCAGGTCACGTCTATACTCCTGGACAAAAGGTTTGGCTCTCCACCAGAGACATCCGTCTGCGCCTGCCCTCTAGAAAACTTAGTCCCAGATTTGTTGGCCCCTTCACCATCTTGGAACAGGTCAACCCAGTCACATTCAAACTCCAACTACCACCTCAATATAGGATTCACCCCACATTCCATATCTCTCTACTCAAACCTTTTCACCAACCTCTGATTGCTTCCACAGAGCCTGGCCACGAAGAGGAACCCCCTCCCCCCTTGATGCTGGAAGAAGGCTCCATTTACTCGGTCAGAGAAATCCTGCAATCCCGACGTTGTGGTGGTCAGTTGGAGTACCTGGTCGACTGGGAAGGGCTCGTTCATACGAAGCAGACTCATTGTGAAGCTCTCCCTGAGTTCATAACATCTACCTACCTGAAGATACTTACCTTTCTCTCTGTTTCATTCCAGTCCATCCAGTCAAACGTCATCCAGTCAGTGGTGTGTGTGTTTTTAAGTTCGACAGCTGTCATCCACCGGTGTGTGTGTGTTCTCTCCGTTCTCCAGCTTATCTCCTATCGTTCCTGCAGAGGAAACATATTCCAATCAGCTTGTAGTAATCCATTCAAGAACTTGTCATACCTGAACTGTGATACTCACCTCTTCCTTCACGTCATTCTTCATCTGTGCTCTGCTGTAAATAAACATTGTTACATTCACTTACCTCAGTTGTCCGTCTGCTTCCGAAACAATTGCTCCAGGTCTATCAACATGCTCACTGATTTATTCATTTATTTATTTTAGTGATCAGATACCTATATGAATCTTTTTTTGGGATAGTAATTATAGAACTAATGCTTTTATTTAGCAAAGATGCTTTAAATTACTCCTGGTATTAACATGTTCACAGATGTTTTTTGTTTTGTTTTAGTTGTTTGTGATCTGATACCTGCACAACAGACGAATCCTGCAAACTTTTCCTGTGAGAGCGCTGTACCAACATCAGATCTTCAACTACACTGATATTCTATTGCTAAATCAAGTTCCTTGACTACTGATGATGAGTTTTGCAAGCACTTAAATATCAGGTATGATTTACTTGTGTTACTTGTTGAACAGAATTCAGAAAACAGTTCTCAGGAATTACACAACGTCTGTTCACATCTCTGTGGTTAGATCAGTGTGCTTAATAATGTGTCTTTGACCCTTAATAATGTATGTTTATATTATACTGTGTTGTAAATAAAATACAGATAATCTAAAACCCCAATCTCTGAATCTTCTCACATTGTTTCTTACCTGACAGTCACAGTCTCATTGATGGGCCATTAGGGGAGGGCCTTTTGTCTCTCAGGTGTGAATCACTAAATATTCAATGGCCATTGTCACTCCCTCGTATATTCCCTTTCGATCACAAAACACGTCTTAGAAAATTTAAATAAGTATATTGTTTTTTGTGAACAACTGAACGTGATGATTTTCACATCATTTTGTAGAAAAAAACTCTAGCCTACCACATCCAGTTCTCAAAAGTCTTGTGCACGAATGTTCTGAATGTGTTTCATGGCCTTATTTCAGTGACTTAAAATTTTTAGTTTTTTACTAACCACGCATAAACGTTGTTTTCTCAAAAACACAAACATGTACATTAATGTTGCTTGCATATTATTGTAGTCCAGTTTGTGCTGATTACAATGTAATCAGACTTTAGCCATTAATATGTTTTTAAGATAATGAAAAAAGCACAAATGTCAGGGCATGTCAAAACTTCTCCAGGGTGCCAAAACACCCTCAGACCCCAGAGGGTTAACCATGGAAAAAGCTCTACCTTTGTCCAGGAGGTCTTGCAAGAAACATAGTTCATCTAATATTGAACATAAATAAGGGACAACGTTTTTTTCTGTGCACCATGCTTTAAACACTCCCCATTTGAGACTGTATAAAGAGCGTGTGGACGCAGCCCTCGTGTCCTGAATCATCTCAATGACCTTAGGGGATAAACCAGCTGCATTTAAATTCAGCCTCTCACGGGCCAGGCCCAAAGAGACAGCTTCTGCGGGAAGGGGTGGAATATCTCGCGAATATCTCGAGAGAGAAGATCCCTGCATCCTGGTAATGGCCATGGCTGGTCGTAGAGCAGCTGTGCATTCTCCACTACCCACAGTCTCCTTGGCCAGTATGGTGCTATTAGAATCATCGTATGACTGCGCTCTCATACTGTAATGTTGGTTCGACTAGGCAGTTGGGTTAACGAGGGGAACACGTACAAGTGTGTCTGGCCATTTGTGGGCTAGAGCATCTATACCCAACGGTGCATCATCACCTGCTAGAGAGAAAAACAGGGGACAGCAGTCTTCGCAGGGGACTGCAAAAAAATCTTTGGCAGCTCGACCAAATCTCTGGCAAATCATCTGAACCACCTGGGGATGAAGTCTCCACTCCTCATACAGCGGGTTCCCTCTGGACAGCAAATCCGCTCCCCTGTTCATTATTCCTGGGACATGTGAGGTTCGCACTGCCCCACATGATCAGCTTCTTTTCTAATCTGTGAAGTTTGTATGTGCTCTTTCCTTCCTCTTTCCAAACTCCTCTCACTGTTCTGCCCTCGAACACTGCTCCCCAGCCCGAGGAAGACGCGTCTGTCGTCACCACTTTCCTCGAAACAACCGCACCCATAGGGCATCCTGTTTTGAGCAATGATGTGGGTAGATCCAGGTAGATTATCTCCTGTGAGGGGGCCAGACAGCTTTTTGTGTGGTTTATCTTGACAGTAGTGGTGTCAAAATGAGCACGTTAAAGTAGCCGATTAATTTATTCATTTCAATGCGTCAAAAATATTTTACGCAATTAACACAGGGGCGGGGCTAGGTTTGGCCACCCCACCCACAACCACTAAAGAATTGCATTGCATAGACCTACAACGTAATAACGAGCACATCAAACAGGAGACTTTTCAGACGTGCACTCTAACGTAACCTCAGCAACAGGCGAGAGTCAAACGAGCCCAAAAACGGTACCAATTATGATCGGAGCTTCAGTAGAACATCAGTGAACTGCGGTCAGGTGAGATGTTGTCAGGTCATACTGTATGTCAGTAAAAACGAATCTTCCTGTCCTGTCAGCTGTTGTACTGCGCTCGTAGCATGTGCTCTTCAAGTGCACACACAAATATGCAAGTGCATGCTGTATTAGGCTATAGCCTATTAAAGCTTACTTTATCATATTCAAACCCAAATTAAACTTCCAATATGTATGTAGTTAGTCATCCTGCGCACTCGGCGGACGGGACTGATTTGGAGGGAAAATGGCATCCTCGTTGTCATCATCCTCGTCTTCAAGGATGGTCGACAGTACCTCGTCGTCATGTCTCCCTCTAAAGGATCTTCAAACAGTGAAGAACAAGTGACACACTGCAGTAAATTTCACTTTCACCAACCCAGGGACACCAATTAATGTAGGGAATTTGCTTTCGCCAACCTAAGGAGGTAAAATAGGGTAGTGATGGGTACTCATGTCACAGCTGACGTTATGATTCTTGAATCACGTGTCAATTAATGTGTGGTTATGAGTACATCACATAAGAAAGATTGGTGGAATCTCTCACTTGTAGAACCTCTTACTGTATTATCAACACAAAGGAAGACACAAGTTGTAATAAAATAGATTTTATTACCAAAAGATAGACAAGAGTAATCAACAACTAGTAAATGAATACCATGAATAGAAAAGGAATAAAGCGCATAAGATGCATAAAATGTAAGTGATTATGTTGGGTGTTGCTATATCAGAGCTACATTATCTGGAAAGATAAACTCTTGCTACTCTGAACCAAATAAGGTGAAGAACCTTATTATACATCAAACAAATATGTGTAAGATTTGTTATCAGCTGCAGTCAGCTATATAATACCTAATGTAAATTAGAAAATCATATACTGATAATATACAACAATGCCAAGGTCTCTGGAAGAGGTTTGGAAGTGAAGGTCCTTAGCTTGGAACATGCAAGCAAAAGTACCTGAAGTGAAGGTTTGCTCGCCGGAGCTTAACCTTGTTGCAAATGTCTGTGTGTCTTCTGCTTCTCTGGGCTAGAGACTCAAAACTTGGTCAATCCGCTTTGTCTCCCTAGGATGGAGACTCAGGACGCTGCATCTGTTGTTGTCTCACTGGACAAAGACTCTGAACATAGTTTATCTCTTTCCTTGAACTTGGTATCTATTATTGTCTCACATTTGCAGGCCAGAGACTCAGAACGAGGTTGATCTGTTAGTCTTCTCCTTCCCAGGACTCAGACTTAGAACTGGTGTATCTGCTATTGTCTCACTGGATGGGAGACTCAGAACGGGTGTTTCTGTTGCTAGTTTCCCTGTAACAGGCTGGAGACTCAGAACGTTGTTGTTCTGTTACAGTCCTTTCCTTAATGGGTGGCAGACTCAGAACAAGGAGTGTCTTTTGGAAGAGTACCTTTATCACTTTCCGATGAGGAGGAGATTGCAATTTAGCGCTTCTCCATTTCCGTGCTGTGATTGACTGGTTCCATCAGAGTGGGGGGACACGTGGTGGCCCACCCTTCTTTCCTCCTGTGGAATTTATTTGCATAGTGCAAACACAGGGTTAGAAAAGTGTCACTGAAGTTTTACCGCTGCATTTATCACTTTCCAAACATGATGGGAAAAGATTGAACTGTCATGCATGCATTCATTTGTCCATTAACAGCTGAGTTTGTGTAAGTTGTTGCAATACACGTTTCTGTCACTAGGAATACTTATTTCTCTGAATAAGTATAAAATGTGTGTGTTATAGTGTGCATCAGTTTTAAGGTTTGAAAACCTAGTTATGAATGGATTTGGATGGATCTCCATGATCTGTCTTAGTTTCACCCACTGCTGCTGCATCTGGAGGTTCTAAGGAATTTTTATGGTCGGTCACAGGCCAAACCCTTAGAAATCAGTCTCAAGGTGGGGCACAAACTGTATTTTGACCAATAGGAAGTTCTGTCCTTCCCGGGCTTTGTACCAAAGGTCTTCTTCTTGCACTCTAAGAGATGTCTGGCTGTTGTTCTGGCACCTTTATCTGATGGCATTGGACAGTTTGCTTATGTTAGTTCACCAAGATCCAATCAAAATGTAGCAAACCTCTGTCCACTACTGTGGTCAGGGAGGGGCCCACCAATAAACTGGGCCCTGGAATGTGCTGTCTACTACAACACTATCCATTATATCTCCCCACAAGCTTGAGGTCTGTGGACACTCCATAGGTTCCTCTCTTTGAGTAGAGAGGCATGGGTCCGACTTTCCTGCATCTGCCACTCGCCAGCATGAAAGTCACGCAATGAGAGCAGCCCTCAGGGTTGGATAGTGCTGCCTAAGCATGTTTGGCGCCCAGGCAGGAGATACAGAGACTCTGTGAATCCTTGGCTGAAATCCACGCTCCACAAGCGCAAGGATGGTCTGGTCCCCAGTCTAAATAAATTACATAAGGCAATTGTTAATCATGAATCATCTGACATGAATGTGATGGATAACCTTTGAGCAGCTGATTTAACAGTCCAATGAAGAGCTATATGACTGTTTATGACGTTTATGAGTGTCATTATGGCATTTAAAAAAATAAAATAAAAAATAGAAAAAAAAATATATATATAATAATAGAAAAAGTGAAAAGTAAATAGAAAAATGCACAACTCCAGGCTCTCAGGTGCTTCAGTCTTAGCTGTGCTCACCATGATTTCACACTAGATGGGCATTTGTCAGCACGGCAGAGTGGGTATTGCCATTCCCAAAGTGTTCAGACACAGCGCAAGGTCCATTGAGGGTGAACGTCTCTAGGTTATCACTGTAACCGTATTTATTGCTTGCTTCAATCTATCAGAAGCTAACAATGTTTGTTTTGGATCTGTTCTTCAAAACAAAGAAACAAACAAACAGCTGATTAATTTATCAAGGCACCCTGGTATACATTACTAAGCCAACATCTGGTTAGCCTTCTGTAATGTCCACATACAGATAATAGCAAAAACTTTAAAACATTGCTTGCAAAAACACAAAATGCTTTCACTGTGTCATGATGACATCATGAGGTCAATATGTTACTGTGAAGTGTGGCATCTGGAATGTGGCAAAAAGCGTGAGTGAAACTATGAGCAAGCGTGTCAGATCTGTGTCACATTCAGCAGCAGCTCTTAAATTAACTGCAGTCAAATAACCTAATAACCTAGCTGCTGTGATATCTGTAAATCAAAGAACAGAAGAAAAAGAGGTGATCAATAACTTTTGTAGCTTTAGAGATTCATTTATATTTAATTTAGAATTTAGTGTTTGATAACTTTGATTTTTTTTTTTTTTTTTTTTTTTTCATTTATTTAAGTCTAATAACTGTTAAAATCGATAGATCTCAACTATACTGTAATGTTGATATGGCTATAGGCAAAAATCACTGATCTCGGTGATACTCGCCTTAAGTCATAAAAAAGATGCCATATAACAAATATTAAAAATATGCTGTCTTTATGTTGTTTTTACACTAATTTGAAGATTGAATGTGAAATTGCTGCAATATAAAAGTATATTTAAAAACTTAATATTACGATTAATCGTGATTAATTTCAGAAAAAAAAAATGTGATTCATTCATTAACTGACAACACTAATTAAAACATGATTTAAAGTAGCCTATGTAATATTAAAACTAATACTACTTGTCTTCTCGGTGTAGTTATGATAGACACTTCCCATAATCTCTGAGACATTCAGAATCTGTTGATGTGTTTAATATACAGTGTCTTGACTTGGAGTCCAGGATACTGACATTTTGTAATTTATTTGTAATTATTTGTAATTTGTTTTGAGTTCCCTGGGGTCTTAAGAAGTTCACGCAGGTGGCATAGTTAGCTACTTTAGTAATGCTATTTGGCTCATGGGCTGTGCCACATCACATCTTAGTAATTAGCACTAAGGAAAGAATGGGGAATGCTCACAGCTTCTGTAATAATCACAGGAGGATTAGGAAAATTTTTCAAGTACACAAGTGCCATCTAGATGTCAGATTAAATATTGTCAAGAATTTATATGAAGTCAGATTTTTCTCAACAAATGCACAAATATAACTGCGATTTATACAATTTCTAAACATTAAACATAAAAAGCACTATTTTTTTTCTTGGATTTAAATTCTAAACAGCCAAACACCTACTCACACACAAATCCAGTTTTGACAATTTTCAAATGCAGATTAAACAATCAACAATGTAACACAGCAATTTAAGTGTAAAAACATCCAGAAATGTTCAAGATTTTATGAGAATGGAGTATATACTTAATTGTGAAAACTTTTGTTGTTGTTGTTGTGATTTTTTTGTTTTATTGTTTTTTAACTTGTATATTTGGTTTCATAAATGGGGTCTTTGTCCCAAAAAACTCTCAAATCTAATTTTCTACTGTATAATCTCTAAATACATGCAGCACATGTATAAGGTGCAAACTATATACAAACTAATAATAATTGTTAGTAACAAAATTTAGTTTTAGATTTAAAAATGGTATATGTAAAGTGTTTTAAATATTCTGTTTTATAATGATTAATTAACAATGCCATACTTGGTGGGGATGGAGGTCCCCAGAATGACAAAAATGACGTCCTCATTTCCAGAGAGGCCAGGAGCACCACCTGCTTTATAAAAAAAAGTGCCACACACAGTCTTCATGATAAATGAGTGAGCTGAGAGAAGAGTGACAAACAGATAAAGAGAGAGGGATGTGGTTAATTCTGCATATTTGTTTGTTCCTGTCTTGTAATTATATCTCTGTAGTTTTGATGGCCAGTTCAGGTACTTGTCAGCTACAAGGACACTTCAAGTTGAACGGGATGTACCAGGATGGAGACTTTCTCATTGGTGGTCTGTTTGAGGTTCAGTACCTCAAAGCATTCCCAGGGCTGAGCTTCAGAACGGAGCCAAAACTACCACACTGTGAGCTGTGAGTCAGGACCATACCAACTGAAGCAAACTTGAAGGCAAAAAGATATCAGAAAAAAAGGAGCTGTTATTTTTATTTTTATTTTTATTTTACAGGAATTACATAATTTACTGCATATGTAATATATAATGTATACATATGTAATATATATATATATATATATATACACACTTTTGTTACTGTAATGATCTGATTTCATTCATGCTGTCTTCTCCAGCTTCTATATGACAAGCTTCCAGCAGGCACAAACAATGGTTTTTGCTATCAATGAGATTAATAACAATCCCAACTTGCTGCCTAACATCACACTTGGTTACCAAATCTATGACAACTGTTTAAGACTTGGAGTGGCATTCCGTGGTGCTACAGCTCTGGTTAGTGGGACAGAGCAGACAGTGTCTGACCTCAACTGCAAAGGCCCACCACCGGTGATTGGAATCATAGGTGATCCAGGTTCTACTCATTCTATTGCAATTTCCAGTGTACTGGGGCTGTTTCGAGTGCCTATGGTAAGAGATACATTTTTAAACCTATATATATTACATATATATATAGTAAATACTTGCATGTATCCCTTGTCATTATCAGTCCATCTCACATTCGTTATCTGTTATGCTGTAATCACATTTTCAGTAATAGCTAAACATTGTGTTGAATTATCACAAATGTATTTCTTCCAAAAAGTAATCAAATAAGTAATGTAACACAATGGCTTTAGCACTGATGACACTTTCTCTCATCTCTCTCTGTCTCTGCTCTCCATCCCTGCTAATTAGATTAGCTACTATGCCACCTGCTCCTGTTTGAGTGACAGGAAAAAGTACCCCTCTTTCTTCAGAACAATCCCCAGTGATGCCTTTCAAGTGCGGGCTATGATTCAGATTTTGAGGCATTTTGGATGGACCTGGGTTGGTCTTCTCTACAGTGATGATGATTATGGAATTAATGCAGCTCAATCCTTCCACCAGGATGTGCAGCAGTTTGGAGGGTGTGTGGCCTTTTATGAGATACTGCCCAATGACAACAACCACAAGGAAATACAACGCATAGTTGGAGTGATTCAGGGCTCCACAGCAAAGGTGGTGGTTGTATTTTCCACTTCGAGCTATTTGTTGCCTGTGATTGATGAGATGCTGTTAAAAAATGTTACAGGCAGGCAATGGATTGCTAGTGAGGCTTGGGCCACCTCACCTGTGCTTCTTGCTCGACGATTTAAGCCTGTCTTGGGGGGTACACTGGGTATTGCAATCCGACGAGGAGAGATTCAGGGTCTTGGTAACTTTCTGCTACGCCTTCGTCCTGACAACAATTCACAAAACAATATGGTGAGAATTTTCTGGAAAAACATGTTTGGGTGCAATTTTGACTCTGAAGGCATAGAAGGGGGAAAAATATGTTCATGGCAAGAGGATCTGAGCAGCACAGACACACCATACACTGATGTATCAGAGCTGAGGGCCTCTTACAATGTCTATAAGGCAGTTTATGCCCTCGCACATGCGCTTCATGGCCTGATGCAGTGTGAGGAGGGGAGAGGACCATTCAGTGGGAACAGCTGTGCTGATAAAACCAACCTGAAACTCTGGCAGGTAAGGCCCGCAGGTATAGTGAAAATTCTTTCTAGGCATACAACAGTTCTGCAAAAATTCTGTGCTCTACATTAATTCAAATTTCAGATAAACATATAACAACTCTCCTGTCTACAAACTGTACAGCTGGTTCACTACCTACAGAAAGTAAACTTCACCACAAGCTTTGGCGATCATGTGTCATTTGACAAGAATGGAGATGCTCTGGCCATCTATGATGTGCTGAACTGGCAGCCAAGCTCTGATGGATCAGTAATTGTCCGCACAGTTGGTGTTGTAAATGAAGGGGCGGCAACAGGAAAAGTGCTTACACTGGATGAGGAAGCAATATACTGGAACTTTGAAACAAACAAAGTACTTATCATTTCATCTTAAATGCTGTCATTTGTGCAAATGACTATTTAAGTGTTGAAAATAAAACAATAATATCAAAATAAAGTGTAAATAAATAATAGTGTAGTGTATTCCCAAGACCATCAGAGTATACAAACATAATAGAGACATATCAGTGCTTGTCTCTTTCAGCCCCAACGGTCTGTGTGCAGTGAGAGCTGCCCCCCCAGGAACCAGACGAGCCACAAGGAAGGGCCTTCCTCTCTGCTGTTTTGACTGCTTGCCTTGTGCAGATGGAGAGATTTCTAATACAACAGGTGAAAAATATTAAGTGGTATCCTTGAAAATTGTACTCTGAAATGAAGGCAATTACATTTAAGTATAAATATTAACCTATATAAATATTATTATTATTATTATTTTGTTTGTTTTGTTTTGTTTGTTTTTTTTCTTCTTCTTTTTCACACGCAAAGATGCCACTGAGTGCATAGCATGTCCAAGTGATTTCTGGTCCAACCCAGAAAATGATCATTGCATCCCCAAAGAAGTGGAATTTCTGTCCTATGAGGATCCTCTGGGCATCTCTCTGGCCACTGTGGCCCTGCTTGGTACCTGCTTCTGTGCTCTTGTGATGGTCATCTTTGCTCATTACCGCAAAACTCCTGTAGTACGTTCAAACAATTCAGAACTCAGCTTTCTGCTGCTGATGTCACTTAAACTGTGTTTTTTGTGCGTGCTGCTTTTCATTGGCCGACCACAGCTGTGGACTTGTCAGTTAAGACATGCTGTGTTTGGCATAAGCTTTGTCCTGTGCGTCTCCAGCATCCTTGTCAAGACTATGGTGGTAATAGCTGTGTTCAAGTCATCTCGACCAGAAGGTAAAGGAGCAATGAAATGGTTTGGAGCAGCTCAACAAAGAGGCACAGTCCTGGTCCTAACAGCCCTCCAAGTTGTCATATGTGCAATCTGGCTGTCAACTGCCTCTCCAACGCCCCATAAAAACAGCCAGTATATCAGGTCTATAATAGTCTATGAATGTGCCATTGGTTCAGTGGCTGGTTTTTCTATGCTGCTGGGATACATTGGACTGTTGGCAGCAGTAAGCTTCCTGTTAGCCTTTCTGGCAAGAAACCTTCCAGATAATTTTAATGAAGCAAAGTTCATCACTTTTAGCATGTTGATCTTCTGTGCTGTGTGGATTGCATTTGTTCCAGCATATGTGAGCTCACCAGGGAAATATGCAGTGGCTGTAGAGATATTTGCCATCCTGGCTTCCAGTTTTGGATTACTTGTGGCCATATTTGCCCCAAAGTGCTACATTATTATATTGCACCCAGAAAGAAACACTAAAAAAGCCATTATGGGAAGAGGTACACAAAATAAATAGATTTACATGCTGTGAAAACCTCTTACTGATATGTCTATTTGATAGTGTCTTTGTTTCATTTGAATAAACAAAATAAACAATACACATTACAAACAAGCACAAGCACATTTATTGCATTCATTTTTTAAAAAAAAATATACATATTAATAATATTTTGATTGATTGTATATTATTTCTTAAGTTCACTGTTTTCATGTATTCTATTTTCATGGACATTATTAAACACAAATAAATAAATAAACAAATACATAAAACATGCAATCAAATAATTAATTGCAGCAGGAATATATTATATGTAACTTTTAGTGCCCCTTCATATGTAGCATGTCAGTATATTTATTGTTGCCTAACACAAGGTCAGAATGTTGCTGATAAAGGCATATAAGGTATCATATAGCTGGATTCAGCTGAAACTACAGCACTACAGTAGGCCAAAGAAACACTGACACCATACACAGTGGCAGTTCTGTATTCAAATAGAGAAGACTATGAATCAAAACATTACTCTTTCAAGCTAATGTGTACATGATAACAGGCTTTCCAGGAAATCACAATTGAATCAAATGTCGGCTAATTTGTATGAATTCATACGACCTCACTCGTACAAATTAATACGATTTTAGCGAAAAAGGTACGTATTTTATGAGTTGTATAATACGTATGAATTGGTGTGAATGCCCTACACCTAACCCCACCCCTAAATCTATCAGTCACTGAAATCGTACGAATTTGTATAACCTCACTCGTACAAATTCGTACGATTTCAGTGACTGATAGATTTAGATTTTAGTGAGAGATAGGTTTAGCCAGCCATAAAATATGTACAAATTGGTTATGAGATAGTGTTAGATCATTACATTATACAATGATGGCAATCACCTCGGATCCATAATTAATCCATAATAATCCAATAATTGTGTAAAGTATATGCCTACTATGTAATGGCCATGTGTCCCCATTGTTTTTTTTTTTGTAAGTTTTATACCGTTTTTATGCAGTAAAATCAAGTGCACAGACAAGGCATACACTGGGGGAGGATGATGGGGGTAGTGCTACCTACTTGAAATGTAATATTACAAACTGGTCTGGTAGTGTACCAAACTTGTGTTATAACTATAATGCTACTAATACTGCTATTCACTTAAATCTAATTGTTAGCCATTCATGAACCATTTTGATTATTTTTCTTGATATGTTTTTGTGTATAATTGTTTTAGAGGAGGGGAAAAAACATGATGAAAGGAATTTTGATTGCAGATTAGCAGATCATTATAGAATTCAGTTTTAAAAATAGTTTTAAAAAGTTATTAGTTAAACTGGCTTAATATTATGTTTAGAAGGTTATGTATCTGCCTGTTGAAAAACTGATCAAATGAAAGATTCAACAGGCTCTGTATGCGAAACCACAAAAGTACTCTCAAATGCCTAGAAGAATGTCTAGGAATATACTGCCATCTAGAGGAAAAATTAGAAAGGTAGGAATACATCTGCCCATTTGTGTCTCATATATACTGTACAGTATAATACGTACTAAATGACTGTATTTTAGAAAAAAAGCAGGCTAATTTTACCATTAATGAACTGTTGTATGACCTCATCAGTAATGCAGTGACAGTAAAGACAAAAAAACAAGTGGCATATATAGGCTGCCACTCATCAAACTAAAATTTAATAAATAGATAAATTTCCTGATTTCCTGGGAGGTCAACTTAGCACCACCTTTTTTTTTTAAGCAACACCCACACAGTCTTTATTATACATGTCTAGCTCACCCTCATGTGGGTAGAAGGAGATAGAGATGTGGATCACTCTTAAAATCTGCCTATATCTGTCCTTTAACTGTATCTCAGCTTCAGTCCTCAGTTCAGGCATCTGTCAGCTCCAGGGACGCTTCAAGTTGAACGGGATGTTCCAGGATGGAGATCTTATAATTGGAGGCCTGTTTGAAGTTCATTTCCTCACAGTGTTTCCAGAGCTGAGCTTCAGAAAAGAGCCGGAACCACCATACTGTGAGCAGTGAGTCTGGGCGAGACTGGACAATGAAACTTATAAAGGATAAAATTTAAAAAAAAGCTAATTTTTAGAGCAGCTTTTTGGCTGCTTTTTTGACATCTGCATCAAAATCAGATTCTGTTGATTAAATAAAATAATATCAGATATTTTCTTGCTTTTATTATAGGTTTGATATGGCAAGTTTCCAGCAGGCACAGACTATGGTCTTTGCAATAGATGAGATCAATAAGAATCCAAACCTGCTTCCTAACATCACTCTTGGTTACTATCTTTATGACAACTGTGTAAAGTTGGGAGTAGCATTCAGAGCTGCCACAGCTCTAGTTAGTGGGACAGAGGAGTCCTTTTCCAACTTAAACTGTGCTGGCCCTCCACCAGTGATTGCTGTAGTGGGGGATCCTGGATCTACTCACTCAATTGCAATCTCCAGTGTACTGGGGCTGTTTAGAGTGCCTATGGTAAGTGTGAATGTAAAAATTTCAAGCTAAAAAAAAATACTGTTACAGTTTTGTTATTGTTCGATTTTACATTTAATTTTATTAGGTAGAATTTCAAAGACTGCATATATTTCTTTCTCAGTTGCTTGTGTGCAAAATTTCATAATGCACAGAAGAGTTAATCGGCTCATCTGCATCTCTTCCATAAGGTTAGCTACTTTGCAACCTGCTCCTGTTTGAGTGACAGAAAAAAGTACCCCTCTTTCTTCAGAACAATCCCCAGTGATGCCTTCCAGGTGCGGGCTATGGTTCAGATCTTGAGGCATTTTGGATGGACCTGGGTTGGTCTCCTCTACAGTGATGATGACTATGGCATCCATGCCTCTCAGTCCTTCCACCAAGATGTGCAGCTATTTGGAGGGTGTGTTGACTTTTCTGAAATGCTACCTCGTGATAATAACCGTAGAGATATTCAGAATATATTGGCAGTTATTCAGGCCTCTACAGCCAGAGTGGTGGTGGTGTTCTCCACGGAAGCCTACTTGTTACCATTGATGGATGAGGTAGCATTGCAAAATGTAACAGGCAAACAGTGGATTGCAAGTGAAGCTTGGGCCACCTCACCAGTGTTTCACACTCAGCGTCTCCTGCCCTTTCTGGGGGGCACACTGGGCATTGCTATCAGGCGTGGAGAGATCCAGGGACTGCGTGAATTCTTGTATTACCTTCGTCCCGACAACAATCCAAAAAACAATATGATAAGAATCTTCTGGGAGAACATGTTTGGGTGCAATTTTGAGACTGGAAGCAGAAAGACAGAGGCAGAGTGGAAAAGAAAGGCGTGTACTGGGCAAGAAGATCTGAGCAGCACAGACACACCATACACTGATGTATCAGAGCTGAGGGCCTCTTATAATGCGTATAAAGCAGTTTATGCCCTGGCACATGCGCTTCATGACCTGATGCAGTGTGAGAAGGGGAGAGGACCATTCAGTGGGAACAGCTGTGCTGACATAATTAACCTGCAGCCCTGGCAGGTATAGCAAAAAAAAAAAAAAAAAAAAAAAAAAAGTGCATACATGTTTATACATAATGTAGAAATACATATTACACCTGTCCTGTCTGTAACCTGTACAGGTAGTCCATTACCTACAGAAAGTGAACTTCACCACAAGTTTTGGGGACCATGTCTCATTTGATAAGAATGGAGATGCTTTGGCCATCTATGATGTGATGAACTGGCAGCCAAATTCAGATGGTGCAATAAGGGTCAGCACAGTTGGTGTGGTGAATGAAGGGGCTACAGAAGGAAGGGTGCTTACACTGGATGAGGATGCAATATTCTGGAACTTTGAAAACAAAAAAGTAAATAATGTCATGTTAATTTAATCCTCTCAAAACTACAAGTATATTTTAGCATATATTCATACCTGAGCTGGTTGTTATGAAGTCTTGTATGCACTGAATCAACATACACATGCACACACCGCTGGTTTCCATGGGGACATTCCATAGATGTAGTTATTTTTATAATGTACAAATAGTACTTTCTAACCCTAACACTACCCCTAAACCTGCCCCTCACACAAAACTTTCTGCATTTTTACATTTTCAAAATAATTTTCTGTATGAATTACAATCTGTTTTCCTCATGGGAACCAAAAACAAAGAGTGAGAGAGAGACACACACACTACTAATAAGAATGACAACAGATGTTGTATCCCTTAGCCACCACGTTCTGTGTGCAGTGAGAGCTGCCCCCCAGGCACCAGAAGAGCCAGGAAAAAAGGCCTTCCAATCTGCTGTTTTGACTGCTTGCCATGTGGAGATGGAGAGATTTCTAATATAACAGGTAGAAATCAATTCCAAAATTTTAATATAACTTGAAAGAAAATTGTCTCTCAAACTTTGTTTTATTCACAGATGCTATTGAGTGCACACCATGTCAAGATGAGTTCTGGTCCAATCAAAATAAAAATCAGTGTGTCCCTAAGGAAGTAGAGTTTTTATCCTACGAGGAACCACTGGGCATCTCTCTGACCACTGCCTCCCTGCTTGGCACCTGCATCTGTGCTCTTGTGATGGTCATCTTCTCTCATCATCGTAACACTCCTGTAGTACGTGCCAACAATTCAGAGCTCAGCTTCCTGCTGCTGTTGTCACTCAAACTGTGTTTCCTGTGTGTGCTACTGTTTATTGGCCGGCCGCAGTTGTGGACGTGTCAGTTAAGACATGCTGCATTTGGCATAAGCTTTGTACTGTGCGTCTCCAGCATCCTGGTCAAGACTATGGTGGTAATAGCCATATTTAAGTCATCCCGACCTGAAGGTAAAAATGCAATGAAATGGTTTGGAGCAGCTCAACAAAGAGGGACAGTCATGACCCTAACTGCGCTCCAGATTGTGATTTGCACAGTCTGGTTAACTACTGCATCCCCAACACCCTATAAAAACAGTCAGTATATCACCTCTAAAATAGTCTATGAATGTGCTATTGGTTCAATGGCTGGTTTTTCTATGCTGTTGGGATACATTGGCCTCCTGGCAGCAGCAAGCTTCCTCTTAGCCTTTCTGGCAAGAAACCTTCCAGATAATTTTAATGAAGCCAAATTCATTACTTTCAGTATGTTGATCTTCTGTGCTGTGTGGATTGCCTTTGTTCCAGCATATGTAAGCTCACCAGGGAAATATGCAGTGGCTGTGGAAATTTTTGCCATACTGGCTTCCAGTTTTGGATTACTTGTGGCCATATTTGCCCCAAAGTGCTATATCATCCTTTTACATCCAGAAAGAAACACTAAAAAAGCCATCATGGGAAGAGCCACTCAAAAGAAATTGCCTGACATGACATTTTCAAATTGAAAAATAAATACACCTGTAAACTCTGATAATTATGATGTGTTAGTCTTCAATATGTTTATTCTGCTTGTATAAATATTATTTATTATTTATTACCAATTTTGTTTGCTTTGTAGATATACAAGCAATATCAAACAATATCACAGTGTGCTGATATACAGTCAAATTGCATGTTTATGTGATATTGCATTGATTCATTGCATAAGTGTGTAAATACAAAAAAAGACACAACCCATATAGAAATGTGATATATGGCCATATATGAACATATATATAAAACGATAGTTAATATATGTTAACATATATGTACATATTTATAATAACACTGTTTGAATGAGCCATATATGATAAAGAACATGTACAAACATGTGGATGACCTTTTTTTTTTTTTTTTTTTTACTTTTTACGGAGTTATGAAACTATTTGATCAGATAGTCATGAAAGCAGCTAAGAAAAAAGCCTCAATTTTTAATGTCATACAATACACAGCTCATTGTTATTTTTTATTTTATTTTTATTTTTTAATTCTTCTTGAAGGTACTCTGACCATGTCTTGAATAACAAAAAAAAAGTCGCTGTTTGGATATTAGTAGGCAGATACTTGTCTATGAATGTCTATGAATGGATCATTAGCAAAATCACATTTTTAAAATCCTGGTGTTATGGATTTTTAGAGTAAAGATTTAAACTTATGATGTTGAATTTTAGAGGATTAACACTAGCTAGTGTAAACAGCGCCCTCTGGCCGGTGTAAATACGGCCTTATATCCTTATTAGTCACATCCTGGACATTTGCTCGTGTGTGCGCCTCACCCATTTGAAATATTTTTCACAGACGCCATTTTCTTCCCTCGTGATGCGGAGCATATGAGGACGGGAAACAACGAAATAAAGTGTTTAATCTTACGCACAAAATGTGTTTTGTAATAATGGAATGTCTTTAAAAATTATCTTTTGTGCTGAACTATTTGCTTCCACCATGGATTCAAATCTCAGTTTGACAGTTTAACGGATAAACCCAAGCTTCCATTGGTAATTATAAAATGTCTCTTTAGAATTGCATCTGAGCTGCTTCATTGAAGCTCATTGTATTATGTAGAGTATAATGAGAGAGATGGCTTGAGTGAGTCTATTACCTGTATCTAATACCTGTGTTCGAATTGAGGGGGGGCTGGGGGGGCTGGGGGGGCTGGGGGGGTCCTGGACCTCCCATCGGCATTAAGGGACCCCCCATAACACCCAAAAAAATAAACTTGGGGGGTCCCCTGGTTTTTTAATAAAAATATAATACTTAAAACATAAAACTAGTGAAAATGAAAATGAAATGAAAAGATTTGATTGTTGTATTAAATTTAGACCTGCTCACGTTAAATCATATTTTATTTTTACACGTTTTTACAGCGTTGCGCATTATAACCAATCACACACGACTCTGTTGAGTTTAGAATGCAGTGGCCAATCAGAGGCGTTCAGAATAGTCATTGCTGAAACCTGGAGTTTTGTTCAGATTCCCTTATTATAAGCAACAAAGTGCAGATGTACGAACTATGTAAGTAAGAGATTAATTTATCATATAGTGTATGGACAGCTTCACTGATTATAAGAGGAGTTATGAGTGCTTAAACACTAGCTAGACTGACTGTGCTCATTTAGAGTGCCTTCTTCACTGCATGATTCAGTCTAATAAAATGCATTTTTCCAAAATTCAGGATATGGGGGCAGAGTTCTTTTCTTCATCGTTTTAGGATTAAAGTATTAAAACCTTTTTCATGCATTTGTAACTGCAGGTTAAATGCATTCATGTTCTGCATTAAACAGTGGGTAAATACATCTAAATGCCAATTCAGATGCAGTGTTTGTGTTTAAGCTGCGTCCGGAGAACGCTTTGGGAACGCCCTTGGCGGAACCACGCTCTGAATGAATGTGTAATCTAACCAATGAGAAAGCGGGACGTCACGGGCGGGTGACGTCATCGACCAGGAAGCATAAAAGCACGTGCGAAGCCGGCCGGCGTCAGCTTCTGTCTTTCAGCAGAGCGCTCTGTGTTTCTGTCGTGATATTCTCCGTTTTTTGTGCAAGTTAGCACAGCTTTTCTTTTGAGGATATGTCTAAGAGAAAGGAGAAAAAGTTAGTTAAGAGTGGCGAGAGCGGGCCGCGTTTCACGCTGTGTGTTCCCCCTTGTTAGAGATATATTACAAGCGGGGATACACACAGCATGTGCGTGGTCTGCTTGGGAGCGGAGCATACTATGTCAGCCCTTGAGAGGACTGACTGCCCGCATTGTGAAGCACTTTCTTTGAGGGTGCTCCGCTCCCGGAAGGCTCTCTTTGAGGAGGGAGCCTTCACCAGTGTTCCCCAGGGTGTTGGTCCCGCTTCCGTCGAGGCGGAGCGGGCACTGCATTCCTGGGGTTCGCAGCTGGACCTGTTGGAGGGAATGGAGACGGGTGACCCCCTATCTCCTTCTTTACCCAGAAGGTCCGATGCCCGTTCTGAGGGTTCGGAAGCCCGCACTGCGGCTACTTCCTCCCAAGGAGCGGGCTCCTCTCTTCTCCTGTCTTCCTCCGAGGAGGTTGACTTGGAGAGTGCGATTGAGGAGCCACTCCCTCAATCGCCGCAGTACGAGGAGTTATTGGAGGTGGTTACTCGTGCGGTTGATAAGTTAAAGATCGATTGGCCCGCCGAGGTAAAAGCTACTCCGCAGAGAAGTAAGCTAGATGAGCGGTTTCTGCGGAGTAAGCCTCCACCTCCAATGAGGAGCCTTCCATTCTTCCCCGATCTCCATGCAGAGATCTCGAGATCGTGGGAAAGACCCTTTTCAGCTCGCTTATTCGTCCCCACCTCAGATTATTACGGAAATGTGGTGGGGCTCGATGAGCGAGTCTATAAGGCGATGCCCCGTGTGGAACAGACACTTGCGAGTTATCTGTCTCCCAGCGGGGCATCGTCATTGAAGGCTCCCACCTTACCCTCCAAGCCGCTAAGAACAACTTCAGCGCTTGTGGGTAAGGGGTACACGGCAGCAGGTCAAGCTGGGGCATGTCTACATACTATGTCAGTGCTCCAAGCATACCAAGCTGACCTGCTGAAGGGGCTAGCTGAGGGCGAAAAAGTAGATCTGGAGGAACTCCAAAGGACCGCAGATTTAGCTCTCCGTGCCACCAAGGAGACCGCCCGAGCAGTAGGGCGGTCTATGGCAGCCATGGTGGCCGCGGAGAGGCATCTGTGGTTGACCCTGTCCGACATGAAAGAGAAGGACAGGGTCTTCCTTCTGGACGCCCCGCTTCAGCCTTCTGGCCTGTTTGGCGACGCAGTAGATTCTGTCGTCAGCAGGTACCAGGAGGCTCACAAGCAGGCGGCAGCGTTCCAGAGGTTCCTCCCTCGCCGCTCTCTAGCCTCGACGGCTGCTGGTCGTGAGCAGCTGTCCCCGTGTACCAGCTCCTCGTACCACCAAGTACAAAAACTGAGTGTCGCGACTCGCCGCTCCCCGTCCAGGGACCGAGACCCGCGGCACTCTAGGCCGGGGTCCTCCAAGGCGAGGCCCGACCTGCGGGTCGTGCTTCAGTCTCGGAGGGCCCAGGCCCCAAAGCGGTCCTGACGCCAGACCAGGACCGCCGAGGGCAGCCCCTACCGGGGAGGAACGAGTCACACCGCATTACACGGTGTCCGTTTCTCCTCGGTGCCCTCGGGAGGTCGGTTTGCTGTTCCTGCCAGGGTTACAGGACACAACGGCCTCCAACGAGCTTCTGCCCCGGATTTCTCCGCCCAGGATCGTAGCGGAACCAGGGTGCTCGTCACCCCCTCGGGGGTCTCTAGAACAGTTAGCTCGGCAGTCTCCTGCCGGTCCGCCGTTACAGGTCTCCGAGCTAGTAGTTCAGTCAATTCCAGAGGCCAGCCTCGAGCGGCTGGTTCCCTTAGTAGACTATTTAGCAGCGTGGAAGCTACTGCCAAATGTGTCTGCATGGGTCCTGCGCACTGTAGAAAAAGGTTATGCTATTCAGTTTGGCGCTCCGCCGCCGCCTTTCGACAGGGTTTTTCCCACTCTGGTGGGCCCCAAGCAGGCTCTGGTCATGGAGCAAGAAGTAGAGACCCTTCTGAGGAAGGAGGCCATCGAGGTGGTCCCTCCTCACGTGAGGGAGTCCGGGTTCTACAGTCGGCACTTCATTGTTCCAAAGAAGGATGGGGGGCTGCGGCCGATCATAGATCTCCGCCGCCTCAATCATTCAGTTATGAAACTGAAGTTCAAAATGCTTACAGTCAAGCAAGTAGTGTCACAAATCAGGTCCGAGGACTGGTTTGTGACGATAGACCTGAAAGACGCGTACTTTCATGTTTCCATCCTTCCTCAACACAGGAAGTTCCTGAGGTTCACTTTCAGGGGCGAAGCTTACTAGTATCGGGTTCTTCCCTTCGGCTTAGCACTCTCACCCCGCACGTTTACGAAATGCGTAGATGCTGCCCTGGTCCCTCTTCGGCTTCAGGGCATTCGCATATTAAACTATATCGACGACTGGCTGATACTAGCAGCGTCCGAGAACTTAGCGGCTCGACATCGAGATGTCGTTCTCGCCCACATGAAAACGTTGGGGTTAAGACTAAATGCCAAGAAAAGTGTGCTTTCTCCATTACAGAGGACCACTTATCTGGGCGTGGTGTGGGATTCGACCACGATGCAGGCACGTTTGTCCCCTGCTCGGATCGCGTCGATCCTCACCGCAGTCAAGAGAGTCAAGCAGGGCCGGTCACTCACTGTCAAACAGTTTCAACAACTATTGGGTCTGATGGCAGCAGCGTCCAACGTGATACCTTTTGGCCTGCTGTACATGAGACCCCTACAGTGGTGGCTCAAATCAAAGGGGTTCTCCCCGAGGGGAAACCCGCTCCGCATGATCAAGGTCACGCGCAGAGGGCTACGTGCCTTAGACATGTGGAAGAAGCCGTGGTTCCTAAATCAGGGCCCGACTTTGGGAGTTCCTTGCCGCCGCGTGACGCTAGCGACAGATGCATCCCTCACTGGGTGGGGGGCGGTCATGAGTGGTCGCCCCGCCCAAGGTCTGTGGACGGGTGGTCACCTCAGTTGGCACATCAATTGCCTCGAGATGCTGGCCGTGTTTCGAGCGCTGAAGTACTTCCTCCCAGACCTCAGAGATCACCATGTGCTGGTTCGCACTGACAGCACAGTGGTGGTTTATTACATCAACCACCAGGGAGGTCTGCGGTCACGCCCCTTATACAAGCTGGCGCACCAGATCCTTGTGTGGTCCCAGGACAAACTCCTCTCCCTTCGAGCAGTTCACATTCCTGGGCATTTGAATGTGGGAGCAGACATCCTGTCGAGACAGGGGCCGAGGCCCGGGGAATGGATGCTTCACCCAGAGGTGGTGAAGCAGATATGGGAGATCTTTGGGCGAGCCCAATTAGATCTCTTTGCCACGAGGGAGAATGCACAATGTCCCCTCTGGTTCTCTCTAGTTCATCCAGCTCCCCTGGGGCTGGATGATATGGTACAGACGTGGCCGAGGCTTCGTCTGTACGCCTTTCCCCTGATCGCTCTGCTCCCAGGAGTTCTGGAGAGAGTACGCCGGGACGGGGTCAGCCTACTATTAGTAGCCCCGTACTGGCCGGGCCGAGTATGGTTCTCGGACCTGATATCTCTCCTCGACGGCTCTCCTTGGGAGATCCCCGTCAGGAGGGATCTCCTCTCACAGGCGGGGGGCACCATCCTGTACCCCCGTCCGGAGTTGTGGAAGCTGTGGGTGTGGCCCCTAAGGGGGCACAACTCATAGATTCTGGTCTCTCAACTGAGGTTGTGGAGACCATCCTCCAATCCAGAGCTCCCTCTACGAGGAAACTATATGCCCTGAAGTGGAAGCTTTTCACTTCATGGTGTGGAGAGCGCCAGCAAGACCCAGCTAACTGCCCGGTTGGTACAGTACTGGAGTTTTTGCAGGCTCGTTTCTCCACAGGGTTAGCCCACTCCACCCTGAAGGTCTACGTGGCGGCAATCTCGGCCTACCACGCCCCTCTTGATGGTATTTCAGTGGGTAAGAACCCCCTGGTTATATGTTTCCTCCGCGGTGTACTGAGGCTGAGGCCTCCGACACGACCCCGTGTCCCCACTTGGGATCTGGCTGTGGTGCTTGAGGCTCTTTGTAAACCTCCATTTGAGCCCTTAGAAGAAATCCCGGTTCAATTTCTTACTATTAAGACTGTGCTTTTACTAGCTCTTACTTCCCTTAAGCGGGTTGGGGACCTGCAGGCCCTTTCTGTGGCCACTTCTCATTTAGAGTTTTCTCCAGGCAATATCAAAGCCTTTCTTTACCCTAGACCAGGGTATGTCCCTAAGGTCCCCACCCACCCACCACAGCCGGTTGTGCTCCAGGCCTTTTGTCCTCCTCCCTTTCGGGAGCCTGACCAGCAGAAGCTAAATTGTATGTGCCCTGTACGTGCCTTAGATGCCTATGTCCACAGAGCTGCCCTGTGGCGTAAATCGGAACAGCTGTTCGTCTGCTATGGCCCCCCTAAGAAGGGGTCTCCTGCTTCAAAAGAAACTTTGAGTAGATGGATTGTAGATGCTATATCTACGGCTTACGAGTCCTCTGACCTCCCCTCACCTTTGGGGGTTAAGGCTCATTCAACACGCGCTTTGGGTGCCTCTAAGGCCTTTTCTGCAGGTGTCCCAATACAGGACATCTGTAATGCTGCGGGATGGTCCACGCCCCTCACCTTTGTAAGGTTTTACAACCTTGATGTCCGAGCCACTCCCGGCTCTTCTGTCCTCCTGCCCCAGCTCTTCCACTAAGCAGGGATTTGGAAGTCTGGTGGCGTGGGCATCTCGTTCCCAAAGCGTTCTCCGGACGCAGCTTGAGTTCCTGAAGGGGAACGTCCCGGTTACGTATGTAACCTTGGTTCCCTGAGGGAACGAGACGCTGCGTCTCGGTCCATCCTTCCGGCATCCCTGCCGAGCGCTCGCTTCATCCACGAAGCTGACGCCGGCCGGCTTCGCCCGTGCTTTTTTGCTTCCTAGTCGATGACGTCACCCGCCCGTGACGTCCCGCTTTCTCATTGGTTAGATTACACATTCATTCAGAGCGTGGTTCCGCCAAGGGCGTTCCCAAAGCGTTCTCTGGACGCAGCGTCTCGTTCCCTCCAAGGTTACCAAGGTTACATACGTAACCGGGACGTTTTCTCAATAATACCAAGGACAAGACAAAAATATGAATCATATAAGGTTTTTTTTTTTTCTTTTTTTTTTGGAAGGGGGTGCGGTCTGGTTTTGGGGGATCCCCCAAGAACTTTGACACAATTCGAACACTGTCTAATACCAACATTCATTCTTCAGGTCGATCTTATATCCATAAATCATAAAAAAATAATTTGAATGTCAACTGAGGAAAGCAATATCTTTGATCTTTTAACATCCTTGTTTCAGTCCCTTTCATTAAAAAAAAAAAGTCCTTGCGACTCACTCATAAAGAATTAACAAAACTTTTTGAAGTAACAAATACGGCATATTAGTTACATTAAATAATATTTATTGATGAAACTTAACTTTCCCCTGAAGCCAAATTAATTTGCTCTAGAACAAGTAACAAGACTGTCTGTTTAATATAACCAAAATTAATTATATAGAAAATGTTCTAACAAATTATATATATTTATTTATTTATAATAAATTTGCTCCGGAACAAGTAATAGATTAATAAGACTGCCTGTTTAATATAACCAAAATTAATTATATCTGACACCGCCTCAGGAGGTTCTGCAGTCTCGGCCATAACCTCTGGAGGATCTGGAGCAGGTACCATCATCTCTGGAGGTTCTGCAGCCTCAGATGTGTAGGGTATCAGAGCGAATCAGACAAATTGAAGATCTAATCAGAACATTGTTGAAACCAAAGAGCCAAATTCCACAAAGCTAACCAGACCACGTCATAAATCTGTCCATGATACCCTGGCGCCAGCCAGCCTGATGTAAGCCTAACCAACCAACTTGCAACATTTACACAAAAAAACACAATTATTGATAATCACAACTCGGGAAGAAGATTGTCAATTTTGGGGCAAGAAACCCAAGATTAATAGTCAAAGATACAGTACATCCTGACCATCAAATGAGGAAATTCCAAAATTCCTTCAAAATTCTGTTGTTCCTCAGAACATGCCCTTAGTTCACAGAATGACACAGAGACTGTCTTTTTTACATAAATATGCACCAAAATGATGCTTAAAAGGACTTATTAATGAACATCAGTCCATTGCATAACTCCCTACCATGTATGTAACCCACACATTTGACTATCATGTCCAAATTACTCATTGTGTATGTATTTTTAATAACTATTGAATAGCTTAAGGAATTATATTTGTGTTTGTATGTATGAGTTTGAAAATTCATGCTTTAAATGTTTCTATCATTCAGTTCTTTGTAAAATGTATTGTATTCTTGTTATAGAAGTCGTGTCCAAATTATACTCTGCAAGAGCGGGAAAATTCGGACCATGTGCTTAATAAGATATCATGTTGATTTATGTTTTGGGAGGAGAAACATAGCAATATCCCGTGTTAAGACAACATCTAATTGGTCAAGACACCATTTTGGTGTCCAAAGCTAAGTTTAAAACCACAGGACACCATAAAATTTTGGTTTATCTATTGGTCTTATCCATTAGCTCCTAGCCATGCTTTTTAGTTTTAGCTTTTAGCTATTGCTTTTTAGCCATTGCTTTTAGCCATTGCTTCTAGTAAGGGCTTTTAGCTATTGCTCTTAGTCATTGGTTCTAGCCATGCTTTTTGAACTCCATCACTTTGGCCACTGCTTTTTGCGTTCTTTTAGCGCTCCCTGGCTTGCACGCCAGCCACTTCTCTAAAACTATGAGATCCACCATCTAGTCTCGTCAGCTTATTTATTTATTTCTTTTACTTTAATCGTTTTCCTTCCGTTGAGAGTTTTGTGTTCTAAGTTAAGTTTTGCCGCTAAGCTGTGTCTCAGACTTCGTGCCCGCCTCCAAACTTCAACCAGCGTACACGACTCCATCCTCCAGCCAACGCCCAAGACATCACTTCGAAAGGCCACAAACTTCCAGCCAATCAGCAACCTTGGGAAACCCCCTGACTTGACTCTAGATGAACAGCTGAGACGTGACTTGACTCTGGAAGAACAGCTGAGACGGTGTTTGACTCTGGACGACCAGCTGAGACGTGCCGAGATCTTGGACAAACAGCTGAGATGTGACTTGGCTCATGAAGATCAGCTGTGACTTGACTTGGCTCATGAAAAACAGCTTTGACTTTACTTGACTCAGGAACAACAGTTGTAACTTGACTTGACTTAGGAACATTAGCTGTGACTTTACTTGACTCAGGAATAACAGTTGTAACTTACTTGACTCAGGAACAAAAGCTGTAACTTGACTTGACTCAGGAACATCAACGGTAACTTGATTTGACTTAGGAAGAGCAGCTCTGACTTGATTTAGGAAACACAGCTGTGATGTTACATGATTTAGGTATGGCAGCAGCGACATGACACGGAGCGCTTTTGTCGCCGCCATTTTGTGAACGGGCTCCGCTGTCGCCGCCATTATCTGAGCACGCTTTGGTGTGGCTGCCATTTCACAAGCGCGTTTAATCACCGGACTAGAGATCATTATACTAGAGTGTCCTGGAGCTTGCGGCTGACTAAACTTTGCGGCCGCCATTACTGTGATGTCACGTTCCTCCTCCGCAACACCCACAGTCAACAACGAGCCCAAACATAAGGCATAATCTATGAAAACCTCAGAGGTTGATTAACACTGTCACAAAAAAGCTCTATCAACAAGCAGTCCGGTATATCAGAGTAATTAGCAATGACTAGATACTCTTGAATGTAGTCCTCGAGCGATTGCGTGCCCTGCTAATAACTGTCTTGCATTGTCCATACCTCTCCAATGTTTTTGCGAAACTAGGAAACTAGGCAAGGGCTCCTTAATTGTGGCTAACACTAGGTGAGTGCCAAACGCTCAACAATACTCAGCGATAGGAGAAGGAGGTCCTAGGAAGGCTTATTTAGTGTGTATGATTGGATGCAGCTGTGTGTGTGTAATCAGCGCAATGAATGATGGGAAATGTAGTCCGGGGTGTGGTGCAACAGTCTGTGTAATGTGAATGTCAATGGAATAAGAGGGCGACATCTGGTGGTGAGCAGACCGAAGGCCAGATTCGTGACACATATATAAGTGGTGCCTGATTATTTAGCATTATGCATTTGTCATAAATAAATAAGAAGATTCGAATTGAGGGGGGGGCTGTGAGGGGGCCATAACATCCAAAAAATATACTTGGTGGGTCCCCTGATTTTTCAACAAAATATAATTCTTCAAAAATGTAAATTAAATAAAAAAGATTTGACTGCCGTATTAAATTTAGACCTGTTCACATTACATCATATTTTATTTTTGCACGTTTTTACAGCATTTATTAACAGTGACTTGCTGCCACCTACTGGGGGTTTTAATTTCACATTTAAAGTACCTTTTCTTTTTTTTTTTAATAATTTCAAATATCAGTAGTTTTCAACGTTTTAGGTTTAAAATATCAAAACATTATATGCATTTGTAACTGCATGTTAAATGCATTCCTGCATTAAACAGTGGGTAAACACATCTAAATTCCAATTCAGATGCAGAAAATATTGAGATATCCTCTTTTGTCAATATCGCACACTCCTTGGCTAAATATGTAATTGTTCTTTGCTTAGTGATTGTTTGGTACACCTAATTCACTGAACATCGTAAAATAAGCTTTAGAATTAGGTTTTCTTAATGATAACAAGGACAAGACAAAAATATGAATCATATTTCTATAAGGTTTTATTTATTTTTATTTATTTATGTATGTATTTATTTATTTATTTGGGGGTGGGGTGTGTTAGGGAGACCCCCCAAGAGCTTTGAACACTGATTAAACTTTGCAGTTTCTTCACAGACAGCATCACTTGGGAACTTACTGTTGCAATTGATTATGCATGTACAGCTCCTTTTTTTCTTTAAAAAGTGCTTTATGAATAAACATTGACTTTGAATACACTGTGATGAACTTAACCGTTATCTAACAAAGTCTAAATTTAAAAAGGTCACATAGTTCAGTGCAGATCAGCTTAATGTATTACATTTCAGGATGTGACTATACATCCTTTTAACATGAATTCTGCATTTGACTCCTCCTCAGGAATCAAACTCATTGCAATAAAAACATGATAAAATAGAAAGAGAAAACAAAACGGTCTTGCATCAGATAATCTACTCGCCTATCACTGCCTTGAGCAGTGGAATGGTTTCGTAAGTACATATTTTAAATGATTTCTATTTGTTTACTGTTGTAAAATAAATTTCTTACTGTTAAATCTGGGACCTGAAGCAATACTGTATTACAGCATCCTTCTGGTAGAATGTGTTAGAGTAGAAATATAAAACAAAGCATTAAAGTTTAAGCAACAAAGGTGTATGACTGTCATCTAGAGGACATTTTGAGAAAGACACTGAAAAGCAGAAGATGCGGTCTCAGTAAGTCAATCCTTTAGAGAATGTCTGTGAGAGAGTACAACAATGTATTCATGAGCTTTTATTCATTTTTATTTTTGTTGAGGTAGAACTCATTTTACCTTTAATGAAGTTCACAAGTTAATTTTATGTCACCCTATAGTAAATATAATGTTATTACACAACATTATATGGCATCAATATGTAAAGCAAGCAGACACCATCCAAGTGAGCATAAAGTATATGGAGCAAACACTGTGAAAACCATGTATATCAAATGTACTCACCTTGAATGTCTTCATGTGCAGCTAGCTGAGATTTAGCAGATTGGCTGGTAATTTTTAATGCCAAAACAAGTTGCAACTTTCAAACAGAACTGTCCGATTTCCGTTCTACTATCATCACCAAATTGATTCACAGAAATAAGTGTTCACACTTTTTTGTAAACTCAACATATAATTGTTTATATATATATGACTATACATAGATACAGAGAAACTAAGTCAAGTATTCTTACATTAAAGAATACACATTTGAGATGAAACTTAAATGCAAATAATTTAAAATGGATTACACTCATTTAATAAGAGGATAGTTAAGGGAATCAAACATAGACGCCTTAATTTTCCAAGTATGGGCACTTGGCACCGCCTGCTCTGTAAAAGTAACACCCCCACGACCTTCATCATAAATTAGTGAGAAGAACGAGTGGGTCAGAAAATGAGAGAGATGTGGACCACTCCAATCATCTGCCTGTATCTTTCCTTTAACTTTATTTCTGGAGCTTCGATCCTCAGATCAGGTACCTGTCAACTCCAGGGACGCTTCAGGTTGAATGGAATGTACCAGGCTGGAGATGTCATACTCGGAGGCCTGTTTGAGGTTCACTTCCTCACAGTGTTTCCAGAGCTGAGTTTCAGAACAGAGCCGGAGCCACCATACTGTGAGCAGTGAGTCTGGAGTAGATAAGTGCAGCTATACAAGGATATACAAGCTATACAGTGCTTATTTTTTGTATTACCTTTTCAGAACTGTTAATTATCAAAATTTCTTCTACGTTTTCTTAGATTTGACATGGCAAGTTTTCAGCAGGCACAAACCATGGTTTTTGCTATAGATGAGATTAATAAGAATCCAAACCTGCTACCTAACATCACTCTTGGTTACCATCTTTATGACAACTGTGTGATGCTAGGAATGGCATTCCGGGCTGCCTTATCTCTGGTTGGTGGAACAGAGGAGTCCTTCTCTAACCTCAGTTGCACTGGCCCTCCTCCAGTGATTGGGATTGTGGGGGACTCAAATTCGACACCTTCTATTGCGATTTCCAGTGTTCTGGGGCTATTTCGAGTACCTATAGTAAGATGAAATAAAACTACTAATACATTGTATTCACATGTTCTGTACTTTTCACTACTTGTTTCTGTATACTAATTTTTATTAGAATCTTTCTTGTCCTTAAAATGATATGTTTGTATCTAAATAATATTCCTGCAGCCCTGTCTTTCTTTTTCTTGCCCTTTGTCTCTTATCTTGCTTTTGCCTTATTAGGTTAGCTACTTTGCCACCTGTTCCTGTCTGAGTAACAGAAAAAAATACCCCTCTTTCTTCAGAACTATCCCCAGTGATGCTTTCCAAGTGAGGGCAATGATTAAGATTTTAAGACATTTTGGATGGACCTGGGTTGGTCTTGTCTACAGTGATGATGACTATGGCAACCATGCTGCTTACTCCTTCCTCCAGGATGTGCAGGTGTTTGGAGGGTGTGTTGCCTTTTCTGAAATCTTGCCTCTAGATAACAACCGCAGAGATATTCAGCGTACAGTGGAAGTGATACAAGCCTCTACAGCAAGAGTGGTAGTGGTGTTCTCCACTTCAACATATGTGTTGCCTTTGATGGATGAAGTAGTGTTGCAGAATGTAACAGACAGACAGTGGATTGCAAGTGAAGCCTGGGCTACTTCACCAGTATTTCACACTCAGCGTCTTTTGCCCTTCCTGGGGGGCACACTGGGCATTGCCATTAGGCGTGGAGAGATCCAAGGGCTTCATGAATTTCTGCTACACCTCCGTCCTAGCAATGATCAAAGAAACAATATGGTGAGAATCTTCTGGGAGAACATGTTTAACTGCAGGTTCAACATTGGAGGAAGAGGGGAAAAAATCTGTTCAGGGCAAGAGGATCTGAGCAGCACAGACACATCATACACTGATGTGTCAGAGCTAAGGGCCTCATATAATGTGTATAAAACAGTTTATGCCCTGGCACATGCACTTCATGACCTGATGCAGTGTGAGGAGGGGAGAGGACCATTCAGTGGGAACAGCTGTGCAGATATAACCAACCTACAGCCCTGGCAAGTAAGGCTCAAATATATAGTGCAGATTTAAGTCACATTAAAAAAAAAAAAAGAACTAGACACAAAATTAAAATAAAATGAATAACACCTGTCTTGTCTACAAACTGTACAGCTGGTTCACTACCTACAGAAAGTGAACTTCACCACAGGCTTTGGGGATCATGTGTCATTTGATGAGAATGGAGATGCTCTGGCCATCTATGATGTGATGAACTGGCAGCCGAGTTCTGATGGGTCGATCATTGTCCGAACAGTTGGTGTGGTAAATGAAGGGGCGGCAACAGAAAAGGTGCTTACACTGGATGAGGATGCATTATACTGGAACTTTGAGACAAAAAAAGTAATTAACATTACATCATCATCTTTTTTCCATATATATAGTCTAAATACTAGTCAAAGCTAAGAATAAATGAATGGAATCATGTTAATCAAATTAATTATCATGTAAAATAGATGACAAAAACATGACAGATGATGTCTCTTTCAGCCCCCACGGTCTGTGTGCAGTGAGAGCTGCCCCCCAGGAACCAGACGTGCCAGGAGGAAGGGCCTTCCTGTCTGTTGCTTTGATTGCCTGCCATGTGCAGATGGAGAAATTTCTAATACAACCGGTGATGAGATTCTAGAGATTCTAGAGATTTTTCTATTCTTTTTCTTTTCGTATTATTCAAAAATTTGAAATTTTTTTTTTTTTTTTTTTTTTTTTTTGTCACAGATGCTAATGAGTGTACAATATGTCCAGACGATTTCTGGTCCAATCCAGATAAGGATCGATGTGTTCCTAAAGAAGAAGAGTTTCTATCCTATGAGGATCCTCTGGGCATCTCTCTGACCTCTGCTTCCCTGCTTGGCACCTGCATCTGTGCTCTTGTGATGATCATCTTTGCTCATCACCGTAACACTCCCATAGTACGCGCCAACAATTCGGAGCTTAGCTTCCTATTGCTGTTGTCACTCAAACTGTGTTTTTTGTGTGTGCTGCTGTTCATTGGCCGGCCGCAACTGTGGACATGTCAGTTAAGACATGCTGTGTTTGGTATAAGCTTTGTCCTGTGCGTTTCCAGCATCCTGGTCAAGACTATGGTGGTAATAGCTGTGTTCAAGTCATCTCGACCAGAGGGTAAAGGTGCAATGAAATGGTTTGGGACAGCCCAGCAAAGAGGCACAGTTTTGGTCCTAACAGCCCTCCAGGTGGCAATATGCATAGTATGGCTATCCAATGCTTCTCCAACACCCCATAAAAATAACCAGTATGCCAGCTCCAAAATAGTCTATGAATGTGCTGTTGGCTCAGTGGCTGGATTCGCAGTGCTTCTGGGCTATATTGGCTTTCTGGCAGCAGTAAGTTTTCTGTTAGCTTTCTTGGCAAGGAATCTTCCAGATCATTTTAACGAAGCAAAGTTCATTACCTTTAGCATGTTGATCTTCTGCGCTGTGTGGATTGCATTTGTTCCAGCATATGTAAGCTCACCAGGGAAGTATGCAGTAGCTGTGGAGATATTTGCCATCCTAGCTTCCAGCTTTGGACTACTGGTAGCCATATTTGCCCCAAAGTGCTATATAATCCTTTTACATCCAGAGAAAAACACTAAAAAAGCCATCATGGGAAGAGAAACACAAAAGAAATAGTTTTCCTAGTTTGCTGTTGTATTATTATTCTGTTAATAAACTCACAGTACATGGGTTTAGTTGTACTCACTGAGTGGAGAAGTCTGGCATTAGTGACCAGAAAGAGGTCTGCTTTTTTATAGAAAGATTGGGACAAATAAAATGGCAAAAATTAAAAATATGATGAGAGGCAGTCAAATCAGAACTACTGTTAATTGACTACGAAATGGGGCACCAGATAAAAAGACAAGTAACATAACAGTAATGATCTATGAAGCACTGTTTACACAGAAGACACTTTTAGGCCAAGCAGCTGTCTGTTGGTCGACACAACAAATCTTTGTGACCAAACTGAACCCCTTGTGAAATCTGCATACATACATTCAGAGAGAAAGAGGGGGAGTCAGGATCAAATAATCTTATTAATAAGAATATAAATTATGAAGTGTTAGTAAATGTCTTTTTAATTGAAAATTATGCTTGATTTAATGTGTAATTTTTTGTAATATAAAAAATGTGTAATTTCCAAAGCTTGTAAAAAAAAAAAAAAAGTTACAAAAAAAATGACCACTGTCATTTTGCACTTATGATATCAAGCCAGAGTCTGCACAGTAGTGACTGAGAGGTGAAGCAGCAGTATTAACGTTTCCCTCTGACTCCCGCAGTTTCAACTGCAATGCACAATCATGACACCTCACCCTGTTTTTATAGCATTAAATAAATAAAACCATTAGACAACAGCTGCAAGCAGCATTTATCGGGGTTCACGCGCTTTAAGCCTTTAAGCACATGCATAAAAAGCAGTTGTGTTTTATTTAGCAGGCATGTAAGCACTCAGATCATAAATGGACAAGATTAGTTACAGTCAGTACAGGTAGTTAACTGGAAAATCCATGGTATTTAAAGCTTTTTAAGAAAAATTTGCTTGCTTATGTATGTGCTTACCTATTTTCGTGAAGTTCTGAGTTTTCGTTTTGGAGTTATATGCTTGACCACGCCCCTTTTCTTAAATGACACTATTCTAGCTACCCAAAGTTTTGTTTTGACACAGTCACAGCACCAATCTCCAATTTTCAAGGTAAATGGAACACGGGACATATAGCAGTCAACATTTGAAGTGAATCAAAACCTTTCTTCAAAGTTGTCCTAAAATCAAAACAATATCCATTCTTGTCTTAGGACAACTTTGGATGATTTTTTTTTTATTCACTTCAAATGTTGACTACTGTACACACATAAGGGGTCCTTAATGTACAGGGAAAAGACAAAAAGCAAATTGCTTGAAAGATTTGGCACAGCTAAATCTAGAAATGAAATGCATTCTCTGAAGAACTTGGAGTGATAAAAGGTATGAAGGAAGAGCTGAAAACTCCATTCTGCGGTTGAACTGCAGTGAACTACAGTGTGGGGAACCGTGACCTGCTGGCCATTAAGGATTCGAGAAGTGGTGACTGAACGCATGTTCCCCAAGCTCTTTGGAATGGTATGGAACCATTTCTGGTGTCCTTCTCTAGCCTAGTGGTCTCCTGTTGTCATTTTAGTGAACTGGATGAATTGAGAGGGGGGAAAAAAAGTTAGAATGGTGAACTGGATGAACCAGTTGACCAAACTGAACTGTGTTGATTAAGACTAGTTTATTCACTTTATATGCTTTAGACATGTAAAACATTTGCATTTCACATTGTTATTGGGTGCTTTATTTGTGTTTGATACGTCATTGCATGATTACGTAGAACAAACTAGTGAATTAGTTATTTGAACTACAGTAGTTAATTTAAACGAACTGTCTGAAAGAATTAATCAGACATTCCCATTTGTCTGAAGCTATGGATTACAGGTAATAGTGAGATAAATAATGCTCTTGCACAGAACATTCATTTTGCTTCATAATACCTCAATATATCATCAGGAACCACGGTAAAAATACTCTTTACTCTTCTGCTGAAGAAGAAAAAAATCACCTACATCTTTGATGGCCTGAGGGTGAGTAAATTAGCACTATCACTTTAACAACATAATGATAAAGGGATGGGAAGGTGACGTTCTGATTTCAAGGGATGCCTATTTGGCACCACCTGTTCTTTGAAAGCAACACCCCCCCCCCCACCACCACCTTCATCATAAAGCAGTGAGTAAAGTGGGTGAGTGAGTCAGGAACAGAGAGATGTGGATCTCCCTAAATATCTGCTTGTATCTGTCCCTTAACTATATCTCTGCAGCTTCAATTCTCAGACCAGATACTTGTCAGCTTCAGGGACACTTCAGACTGAACGGAGTGTACCAGGATGGAGATATTATACTTGGAGGCCTGTTTGAGGTTCACTTATTCACGGTGTTCCCAGAGCTGAGCTTCAGAACAGAGCCAGATCCACCATACTGTGAAAAGTAGGTATTTATAAAAAAAAAAAAAAAAAGTATTTATAGACATCTGTATATTTCGCCAAGTGTGCACCATAGGAATATGAGGGCTTTAGAGTGACATGTAATCTCAAATGTATTTGCAGTGTAATAATGCTTTCTGTCTTTTAGTTATTATTGCTTTTGTATCTCTTAATATCAACATTTATCTTGTTTTTCCTTAGATTTAACATGGAAAGCTTCCAGCATGCACAGACCATGGCTTTTGCTATAGATGAGATCAATAAGAATCCAAACTTGCTGCCTAACATCACTCTTGGTTACCATCTTTATGACAACTGTGTGATGCTAGGAATGGCCTTCCGGGCTGCCATATCCTTGGCTAGCGGAACAGAGCAGTCCTTCTCCAATCTAAACTGCAGTGGTCCTCCTCCAGTCATTGGGATTGTGGGGGATCCAAGTTCAACTCCATCCATTGCAATTTCCAGTGTTCTGGGGTTGTTTCGTGTACCTATAGTAAGACTAGATGAAAAAAATATGAATACCCTATAAGGAATTTTTTTTTTCAATTTCTCTGTCTTATCCCTTTTCTTCTCTCTCCTCTTTTTTCCTCTAATTAGATAAGTCACTACGCCACCTGCTCCTGTTTAAGTGACAAAACAAAGTACCCCTCTTTTTTCAGAACAATCCCCAGTGATGCCTTCCAAGTGCGGGCTATGATTCAGATTTTGAGGCATTTTGGATGGACATGGGTTGGTCTCCTCTACAGTGATGACGACTATGGAATCTATGCTTCTTTGTCCTTCAAGCAGGAAATCCAGTTGTTTGGAGGTTGTGTTGCTTTTTTCTGAAATCCTGCCCAATGATAACAATCCCAGAAATATTCAACATATAATGGAAGTGATTCAGTCCTCTACAGCTAGAGTGGTGGTTGTTTTTTCAACTTTACCCTACCTGCTGCCTTTGATGGATGAGGTGGTTTTGCAAAACCTGACAGGCAGACAGTGGATTGCCAGTGAAGCTTGGGCCACTGCACCCGTTTTTCAGACTCCACATTTCCTGCCCTTGCTAAGGGGCACACTGGGCATCGCCATCAGGCGTGGAGAGATCCAGGGACTTCATGAGTTTCTGTTACATCTCCATCCCAGCAATGATTCGAAAAATAATATGTTGAGGATCTTCTGGGAGAACATGTTTGTGTGCAGTTTTCAAACCAAGATAGATGGAGAACAAATTAAAAAGCTGTGTACAGGAAATGAGGATCTGAGCGCCACAGACACACCATACACTGATGTTTCAGGGTTGAGAGCAGCTTATAATGTGTATAAGGCAGTTTATGCCCTGGCACATGCACTTCATGACCTGATGCAGTGTGAGGAGGGGAGAGGACCATTTAGTGAGAACAGCTGTGCCGACATAATCAACCTGAAACCGTGGCAGGTAAGACCCACAGGTATAATGCAGATTCTCTCCAGGCATATAGAAGAGCTAAATGTGGGAAAACAAAATGTGTGTTCTATAATAGTTCTAATTTCAGATACAAATGTAACACATAATCCATCTACAAACTCTACAGCTGGTCCACTATCTAAAGAAAGTGAAATTCACCACAGGCTTTGGGGATCAAGTGTCTTTTGATAAGAATGGAGATGCTTTGGCCATCTATGATGTGTTGAACTGGCACCCTAGCTCTGATGGATTAGTAAAGGTCCAAGAGGTCGGTGTAGTTAATGAAGGTTCGGCAGGGATGGTGCTCACACTGGATGAGGATGCAATATACTGGAACTTTGAGCCTAAAAAAGTAACATTGCATTTTAATGTAATCCTTTTTGCAGATATAAAGTCTAACTATTAATTAAAGACTTAAATTAATGGAAAGGCGAAACTTGTCATTAAGCAGAGATTAAAACAAATGACTGATAACAGATGGTGTTTCTTTCAGCCCCCACGATCTGTGTGCAGTGAGAGCTGTCCCCCAGGCACCAGACAAGCCACAAGAAAGGGCCTTCCTGTCTGCTGTTTTGACTGCCTGCCATGTGGAGATGGAGAGATTTCTAATACAACAGGTGAGATGATTATTGTTGGCAAAATATGACTGAAACTGAATATAATAATTTGAATATAATTTGAAAGTAATTTCCTCTTAAATTCTCACATATTCACAGATGCCATTGAGTGCACAATGTGTCCAGATGACTTCTGGTCCAATCCAAATAAGGATCAGTGTGTCCCCAAAGTTGTTGAGTTTCTGTCCTATGAGGAACCTCTGGGCATTTCTCTGACCACTGCTTCCCTGCTTGGCACCTGCTTCTGTGCTGTTGTAATGGTCATCTTCTGTTATCACCACAACACTCCAATTGTACGTGCAAACAATTCAGAGCTTAGTTTCCTGCTGCTGTTGTCACTCAAAATGTGTTTCCTGTGTGTTTTGTTGTTCATTGGCCAGCCACAGTTGTGGACATGTCAGTTAAGACATGCTGTATTTGGCATAAGCTTTGTCCTGTGTGTGTCCAGCATCCTGGTCAAGACTATGGTGGTAATAGCTGTGTTCAAGTCATCTCGACCAGAGGGCAAAGGAGCAATGAAATGGTTTGGAGCAGTTCAACAAAGATGCACAGTTCTGGTCCTAACAGCACTTCAAGTTGTGATATGTGCAATCTGGCTATCAACTGCCTCTCCAGCACCACATAAAAACAACCAGTATATCCGCTCTAAAATAGTATATGAATGTGCTATTGGCTCAGTGGCTGGTTTTTCTATGTTGCTGGGATATATTGGCATATTGGCAGCAGTGAGCTTCCTTTTAGCCTTTCTAGTGAGAAACCTTCCAGATAATTTTAATGAAGCAAAGTTCATCACTTTCAGCATGTTGATTTTCTGTGCTGTGTGGATCACCTTTGTTCCAGCATATGTGAGCTCTCCAGGGAAATATGCAGTGGCTGTGGAGATTTTTGCTATTCTAGCCTCTAGTTTTGGACTATTGGTGGCCATATTTGCCCCGAAGTGCTACATCATCCTTTTTCACCCAGAGAGAAACACTAAAAAAGCCATCATGGGAAGAGAAAAACAAAATAAATAGATTTACATCACTGTGGTGCAAAAACTGTAAAGTCCAATATTGTTGAGCCAATGTGGTCCAAATGGAGACTCAGCCATGTTCAGGAAACATTCATGACTAGCTAGCTAGTTCTACAACAATGTATCATAATATGGTGGTTAAGCAGCGAGTTGCATTTGTGGTGTTCCAAGTCAAAAATGAATTGCCTACAAAAAGAAATTGCTTATAAATCTCCTGTCATGATATATTATTACCAAATCTTGGGTTCTATCTTTTTGTCAACTTGTTTTCTTTCAATTAGCACAAGTTTTTGTTTAGTCTTTGAACTGATTGATCATAGACCCCACTGATTTGAGCTTATGCACCTCAGGTATTTTTTGTTTTTGTTTTTGTTTTTTTAACTTCCCACTCAACAACAGAAGTGCATAAGACCACTCAGTTCCAAAACTTCAACATCACTTTTGTACCTGCAATTTATGTTGGAACAAGGTTGATATTTCAACAGAAAATAAATGACAGTGTCATTGAAATTACATGTTGTGGGGCCCTAAGCAAGATCATGAATATTGGCTCCACTGGTGTAAAAACTGTCATAGCAATTTGACAGTGAAAACAAAGTACACAGAATAACAAATTCAACATTTAAGCATATAAATATGTATTAAGTGTAACACATTCACCATACACATGTAAAAATAGTTAAACAAATTAACAAAAAAAAGGAAGTACCATAAATAAATATACATAAAATAATTTATACATAAAAACTATCTAAAATAAACAAGCATAAACAAAATATCCATACAAATATGCATAAATGCATATAACACTTGAAATGCTTGTTTTTAAGACACAAAAATTATTGCATTAGATGTTTGATTATGGGTTGAATCCGAATTTGGAAAGATGGGGAAGACCTTTTTTTAGCAGAGAGGATGAGTGGGGTAGATAATTATTCAGGCCTGATCCTCAAACAAAATCAAGAGCACCCTCAGCTGAAGTTGTAATAATAGCATTTCACTGCAGTGTGTATTTGGGTTTAAGCTTTGGATAGAGTGTTTTTGCTGCATTGAGCAATGTAGCCATTGATTCCAGCGAATCCACTCACTGCTTTTGTACAGTGTTGTGTTCTGCACACTCGCAAATTATGGAAAGGAAAGGAAAGGGAAGGAAAGGAAAGGAAAGGAAAGGAAAGGAAAGGAAAGGAAAGGAAAGGAAAGGAAAGGAAAGGAAAGGAAAGGAAAGGAAAGGACGTGTGGCCAAGTATGGTGACCTGATACTCATTCGTGGTATTGAAGGTGGAAGACAGCACTGATCATACCCCCACCGACAATCCCTGCCAGACCTGATGCTCAAACCCACAACCTTTGGGTTACAAGTGCATTAGGTCATAACTGCCCTGATTATCTCATCATAACATAATATAAACATGATCTTTATTTCATTCACTGAGCAGTGTAGTGAAATTCATTGTTTATAATGTAACATTGTGAAACTGCAAGTGACAACTTTATAGTGATTATAAAGAAATGCTCTTTGCACCACAGCAATGAAAGGCACAAAACATTATAGTTAGATTTATATATGATATTAAGATTAGAGCACCCACACTAATTTCAGAAGCAACCTCAGTGATTTGATTCTGAAACCGGTCCTGTAATTATCCAATGTAACATGCTGAATGTTGCTCAGTTGTCCCTCATATGTGACACAAGGCTGTCTGTGATCATGTCATGCATCACTGCATTCATTAAAACAAATACTACAGCTGTAAATATGTACAGCAGTCAGAACATACCTTCCATTTTTGGCTCCCGAAAAATAACGTTTGGATGTTCCTACCACAACTTCACTTTAATCTTTCTATCATTCTTTCATTTTAAATTAATTTAAAATTGCACTGATGTGTCACAAGACTTCATGCTGTTATGAGAGACTATTCAAGGCAATATCCAGCGAATTTCATATTACCATTAGAATATAGATCAGATTAGATTAGATTAGATTAGATCAGAATAGAATATTGGGAACTTTATTTTAGACAGCAACTTGTCTGATATGCAAAATGCTTAATAAGCAAGTGAACAGTAAAGGGTTAGTTCACCTAAAAATTTAAATTTCCTCATTAATTACTCACCGTCATGTCGTTCCAAATGTCGTTCCGTAAGACCTTCATTCATCTTCGGAACACAAATGAACACATTTTTTGTTGAAATAGGAGCTTTACCTGCATAGACAGCAATGCAACTACCACATTCAGGGCCCAGAAAGGTAGTAAGGACATTGTTAAAATAGTTAATGTGACATCAGCGGTTCAACCTTAATTTTAGTTACTAAGTATTTTTTGTGCGCAAAGAAAACAAAAATAACAACTTTATTTAACAAATTCTTTTCTTCTGTGTCCGTCTTTGACACTCGTTCATGAGAGTATTTAAATCATTTGAAAGTTAATTAACATGTTAGCTGAATAAAACACTTGCTATTAATTAAAAATACAACAAATGGCAAACAATGTTTAGCCTATTGTTTTTATACTAGTAGACATCATGAACAATGCGCATGGTAATCATTTAGTTTGATTTGTTAATTTTGGCAGTATATTTTTGCATTAGGGTAGGTTTCTAGTATTATTGTTCTGCAAAAGTCAAATGCAAGACTGACATCTAGAGGACATTCTGAAAGTGAGGGGGGGACACTTTAAAGACATTGACAAGTAGATATAATGACTGTTTTGTTTAAATCCTTTAGCCTGTTAATCTAAATGTCTAACTTTAAAAAAACAGTCTCTTAGCTCCAAGATTCTTAGCTCAGAATCTCTCTCTCTTTTTTTGAAACACCTAAAAAATTTACATTTTGTGAATATAGATTAGAAAAGGAAATGATCAAGAGATGGAAAGGTGACATCATGACTTCCAGAGATGCCCATTTAGCACCTCCTGCTCTTTTAAGCAACACCCCAAACAAATGTCATCATAAATTAGTCAGCAGAATGGGTAAGTTGGTCAGAAAGAGAGAGATGTGGATCACTCTAAACATCTGCCTGTATCTGTCTTTTAACTGCATCTCTGCAGCTTCAATCCTCAGATCAGGTACATGTCAGCTGCAGGGACGCTTCAAGTTAAATGGAATGTACCAGGATGGAGATGTTATGCTTGGAGGCCTGTTTGAGGTTCATTTTTTCACAGTGTTCCCAGAGCTGAGCTTCAGAACTGCGCCAGAACCACCATACTGTGAAAAGTGAGTCTGGAGCCAGAATGACTTCATAGCTACAAAAGAAGAAAGAGAAAAAAAATATTATCAAGTGTCTACCATAGGAGGGATTCATGATTGTTGATCTCAGACATGTTTGGAATGTTTTAATGCTTATTTTGTATTTACTTATCTCATGTTATAAACACTGCTTTATAAAAACATGTTATTTCCCTTAGATTTGATATGGAAAGCTTCCAGCAGGCACAGACCATGGTTTTTGCTATAGATGAGATCAATAAGAATCCAAAACTACTGCCTAACATCACTCTTGGTTACCATCTTTATGACAACTGTGTGATGCTAGGAATGGCCTTCCGGGCTGCCATATCCCTAGTTAGTGGAACAGAAGAGTACTTCTCCAACCTCAACTGCACTGGCCCTCCTCCAGTGATTGGGATTGTGGGGGATCCTGGTTCAACTCCATCCATTGCGATTTCTAGTGTTCTGGGGCTGTTTCGAGTACCTATAGTAAGATGGGATGAAAAAAGTAAAAATGTGCTACATGCATATTTTTTGTACTTTTTAAATTACTTTTATGTTCTTTTTTGTTATATATATTCCAAATCAGTTACTTCCAGAATTTTCTTTCTCATCAGCATGAGTATGTAGATTATAATTCTCTGTCTCATGCCTTTCCTCTCTACATCTTTCCTAATTAGGTTAGTCACTACGCCACCTGCTCCTGTTTGAGTGACAGGAAAAAGTACCCTTCTTTCTTCAGAACAATCCCCAGTGATGCCTTCCAGGTGCGGGCTATGGTTCAGATCTTGAGGCATTTTGGATGGACCTGGGTTGGTCTCCTATACAGTGATGATGACTACGGCATCTATGCTTCTTTGTCCTTCAAGCAGGAAATGCAGCTGTTTGGAGGCTGTGTTGCTTTTTCTGAAATCCTGCCCCATGATAACAACCCAAAAGACATTCAGCGTATAATAGGAGTGATTCAGGCCTCTACAGCTAGAGTGGTAGTTGTTTTTTCTACTTCATCCTATTTGATGACTTTGATGGATGAGGTGGTATTGCAAAACCTGACAGGTAGACAGTGGATTGCAAGTGAAGCTTGGGCCACTTCACCTGTGTTTCATACTCCACGTTTCCTGCCCTTCTTGGGGGGTACACTGGGCATTGCTATCAGACGCGGAGAGATCCAGGGACTTCAAAAATATCTGCTACGTCTTTGTCCCAGCAATGATCCCAAAAATAATATGTTGAGTATTTTTTGGGAGAATATGTTCAGGTGCAGTTTTAAAACTGGGGGTACAGCAATAAATGGCGAGCCAATGAAAAAGTTGTGTACAGGAAAGGAGGATCTGAGTACCACAAACACACCATACACTGATGTTTCAGGGTTGAGAGCAGCTTATAATGTCTATAAGGCAGTTTATGCCCTGGCACATGCACTTCATGACCTGATACAGTGTGAAGAAGGGAGAGGACCATTTAATAAGAACAGCTGTGCTGACATAATCAACCTGAAACCCTGGCAGGTAAGACCCACAGGTATAGTGCAGATTCTCTCCAGGCATATAAAAGAGCTGAATGTGGAAAAGCAAAATATGTGCTCTACATCGATTCATAGTCGTCATTCATCTTAATTAAATTGGTATTTTCACAATTACATTATTGCTATTTTAGTCATTGAACAAGATATAGTTATATGTAATAACATTTGAAAGCCTAACTTTTACACTATTAAGAAACAGTTATTCACACACTCCTTTTTTTTTTCTCTCTCTTTTGTCTAAAAACTGTACAGCTGGTTCACTACCTACAGAAAGTGAACTTCACCACAGGTTTTGGGGATCATGTGTCATTTGATAAGAATGGAGATGCTCTGGCCATCTATGATGTGTTGAACTGGCAGCCAAACTCTGACGGATCAATACGGATCTACTCAGTTGGTGTAGTAAATGAAGGGGCAGGAAATGGGAAGGTGCTTACACTGAATGAAGATGCATTATACTGGAACTTTCCGTTGAAAAAAGTAATTATTTTCAGTAATTTCTGATTATATATATATATATATATATATATATAATTAAAGACATTACATTCATTCTTATATATCTTACATACTATTGAACAATGCCCCATTAAACTTCCAAATGCCCTATTAAACTGCTACAGTAAATTAAGCTTTCACTCTGTTATAAATATAATATTAAAAATAACAACATATACTGTCCTCTGACAGCCCCCACGGTCTGTGTGCAGTGAGAGCTGCCCCCCAGGCACCAGACAAGCCATGAGGAAGGGTCTTCCTGTCTGCTGTTTTGACTGCCTGCCATGCAGAGATGGAGAGATTTCTAATACAACAGGTGAAGAGATTGTTGTTGGGACAATTAGACTGAAGCTGAATATAATTTAAACATAATTTCATAACTTTTTGCTTTCATTTTTGACTTTCTTTATACCCTTTTTTTTTTTTTTTGTTGTTTTTTTTTTTTTTTTTTTTTTTTTTTTTACTCACAGATGCAATTGAGTGTATGGTATGTCCAGATGAATTCTGGTCTAATCCAGATAAGAATCAGTGTGTCCCCAAAGAAGTTGAGTTTCTATCCTACGAGGATCCTCTGGGCATCTCTCTCACCACTGCATCTCTGCTTGGCACCTGCATCTGCGGTCTTGTGATGGTCATCTTTGCTCATCACCGTAATACTCCCATAGTACGAGCAAACAATTCAGAGCTCAGCTTCCTGCTGCTGTTGTCACTTAAACTGTGTTTCCTGTGTGTGCTGCTATTCATTGGCAGGCCACAGTTGTGGACGTGTCAGTTGAGACATGCTGTGTTTGGCATAAGCTTTGTTCTCTGCGTCTCCAGCATCCTGGTCAAGACTATGGTGGTAATAGCTGTGTTCAAGTCATCTCGACCAGAGGGCAAAGGAGCAATGAAATGGTTTGGAGCAGCTCAACAAAGATGCACAGTCCTGGTCTTAACAGCACTTCAAGTTGTGATATGTGCAGTCTGGCTATCAACTGCCTCTCCAACACCACATAAAAACAACCAGTATACTCGCTCTAAAATAGTATATGAATGTGCTATTGGCTCAGTGGCTGGTTTTTCTATGCTACTGGGTTACATTGGCCTGTTGGCAGCAGTAAGCTTCCTGTTAGCCTTCCTGGCAAGAAATCTTCCAGATAATTTTAATGAAGCAAAATTTATTACTTTTAGCATGTTGATCTTCTGTGCTGTGTGGATTGCATTTGTTCCAGCATATGTGAGCTCACCGGGGAAATATGCAGTGGCTGTGGAGATATTTGCCATTTTAGCTTCTAGTTTTGGATTACTGGTGGCCATATTTGCCCCAAAGTGCTACATCATCCTTTTACATCCAGAGAAGAACACTAAAAAAGCCATCATGGGAAGAGAAACACAAAAGAAATAGGTTTACATTATTGTGATGTAAATTTTTTAACTCATCACTTTGGGGTTTACTGTTGTAAACAAAGTAAAATGTAAATGCTTCCTTTTAAATTTACACTGTGTATGTTTGTATGTATATATTATGTTATGTATGTATATTTTATACAGTTGCATTCTTTACACTTGTATCATTGTAAAATTGTAACATTTAAAGCTACAGTCCATAACTTTTTTTGGTTAAAATTGATCCGAAATTAATTTTTGGGCAAGTACATAACCAGCCAATCTCCTTGCCCTAGCCCGATTCACAACGGTAAGCTTATAATAATGTTTTCTAATTTGAGTGGTAATTTTACGGGAAACATAAGCATGTCACCGTTCGTCTTTGTGTCATTACGTCACATTTGTAAACAAAAAGCGTCCCAGCTAGTGGGCTATATCGCATGTGAAGATGCTGCAGGTGGCAGATTATTAATAGCCTTTTCTCACAGCGTCTGGAATAATTAAATTTATCATTTTCATGGTGGATTGTAATTCAGAAAGGACAATACGACAATAATTTGTGACAAGTTGTATTATCAGGTAATGCTAATACACACTAAATACACATAGTCATGCAGTGCTGATGTTAACATTAACATTTTGAGAATGTATAACAATGATAAAAATTTGCATGGTTTGATGTGATATGAGCTAAGCGATTGTTAGATTTATTCATCATTGGTAGCACGATGCATTGTAATGCTTTTTTTCCTAAATTGGTCAGAACAAAAGTGGCAGACATGTTACTTACTTGTTGAGATGACATTTTCCTGTGAAAATTGTTTATGTGTGTCATAGTTCCAAGACATCTGTGATTCCAGTGAACATCCACACCCATGCGGTGACTGACAGTCACACATACTCCTCAAAACATTAGATTAATCCGCATTGAGGAGCCATGTCGATGCACAACCCATGCAAAGAAGATAATTCCACAAATAACTGCAATTGCAGGTTTTAAACAGAGATGGCAACTAAAAGGCTAAACTTGCAGACCGCAGCTTTAAGTTTACAATTTGAACTGTTCATAATCTGAGACTTTTTTATTAAAATATATACAATGTATACATATACATTTCCAGGATTATAAAAATCAGCTTGATTTCACTTGATTTAATAAATGATTGATCAGAAAAGACCCTTTCAAAACAGCATGATTGACTTTTTTTCTCAACATTTAAAAATTCAACATTCTTCCTATGAGAAATGCTTTAAACTATGATAGTCATGTCAACATTAAATACATTTATTCATTCATTCATTCTGGCCAAAATGACATCATAATCAGCTCTCAACAATTTAACAGGGATTGAGACATTTACTATTTCATGTGGTCATGGGACAGAAACCATTGCAATAGAGAAGGGGTGTGCAACTCTGGCCTGTTGAGGTCCACCGTCCTCCCAAGACTGGTGGTACCAAGTCCAGTGGTCTCAGCACTTCCAAGTCCAGTGGTTCCAGAGGTTTTTCCCCTGTCTTTGGTGCTTCCAAACATGCCAACCAAGGGCTGTGTTTTAGACTCCTTCGAGTTCCCTGTCCTGACCAGGAGGATCATCCCTGATTTCCCAGAACTTTCTGTCATGTCCAAAAGGGCCATCCCAGACTACCTAAGAGCTGTCTCAGACTCCTTTGAGTTCCCTATCATGGCCAGGAGGGTCATCCCTGATTTATCAGGGCTTCCTGTCATGTCCAGGAGGGCCGTCCCAGACTTCCTTGACCTCCTAAGAGCTGTCCCTGATTTCCCTCGTCATAGTCAGGAGGGCAGTCAGGAGGGCAGTCCTCTTCCACCCTATGCGCCTGGCCCTCCATCTCTTCTCCTAGTCCACCTCTGCTCTAATGAATGAATGCATGAATGAATGAATAAACGGATGACTGGGGAGTTAATTTAACATGATAGCTGACCAACACACTAATTCCTTCTGATTCTTCATGCCTCTGTACTTGAAAGCATCACCATGGTACATGCTATGCTGTATCACTGCCACCCCAGTATGTTTTATTGCTCAGAAAAAGTCACATGCATGACTGACATCTAGAGGACATTCTGAAAATAAAAGTAAATAAATAAATACATTAATTACCTGAATATTGAAAACACAAAAAAAGTAGATGTAGTTGATCACTGGTACAAGCACTTTTTTTCTCTGCTCAGCATTTTTAAAGTCTTTAGACATTCAACAGCAGTTTACTGTGCATGCATAAAATGTCCTTTATTTCATTGATACTGTTGTCTGTGTTGGGAAGGATGGGAGAGTGACGTCCTGCTTTCCAGGGATGCCCACTTGGCATCACCTGCTCTTTTAAAGCAACACCCCACACAAATTTCATCATAAATTAGTTAGAGTGGCTAAGTGGATCAGTGGAAAGAGAAAGAGAGATGTGGATCACTCTGTATATTTTTCTATACCTGTCATTTAATGGTATCTCTGCGGATTCAATCCTCAAATCAGGTACATGCCAGCTCCAGGGACGCTTTAAGTTGAATGGAATGTACCAGGATGGAGATTTTATACTTGGAGGCCTATTTCATGTTCACTTTTTCACAGTGTTTCCAGAACTGAGCTTCAGAACAGAGCCAGAACCACCATACTGTGAAAAGTGAGTCTGATTTGGGGCCACAATAATTTAAAATAATAATAATAATAATAATAATAATAATAATAATAATAATAATAAAGACTAAAAATGTATATATATATATATATATATATATATATATATATATATATACTCCCTCCTATTGTAGAGTTAAATGTACTGTGTGATACATATATATCACACAGTACATTTAACTCTACAATAGGAGGGAGTAATCTCGAATATATTGTCTGTGTACCAATGCTTGTATTTATTAATTGTTTAATTATTAATATCTTATTACCACACGCCAGCATTTATATTGTTTTTAATGTATTTTTTTTTTTATTCTTTTTTTTTTCTCTAGATTTAATATAGAAATCTTCCAGCAGGCACAGACCATGGCTTTTGCAGTAAATGAGATCAATAAGAATCCAAACCTGCTCCCTAACATCACTCTTGGATACCATCTTTATGACAACTGTGTGAGACTAGGAATAGCATTCCGGGCTGCCATATCCCTGGCTAGTGGGACAGAGGAGTTCTTCTCCAACCTAAACTGCACTGGCCCTCCTCCAGTCATTGGGATTGTGGGGGACCCAAGTTCAACTCCTTCCATTGCAATTTCCAATATTCTGGGGCTGTTTCGAGTACCTATAGTAAGACTGGATGAAAACAAGAAAAAAAAAAAGAAAAAGAAAATGCACTATGTGCATATTTTTGCACTTACATGTTATTTTTGTGTGTGTGTGTGTGTGTGTGTGTGTATAGTAGTACTTTTTTTTTCTTTAAAATTTGAAAAAAGTACTGGTGATTATCACTCTATTTCTCTGCCTCATGTCTTTATTTTTCTCTCTATCTTCCCTAATTAATTAGGTTAGTCACTACGCCACCTGCTCCTGTTTGAGTGACAGGAAAAAGTACCCCTCTTTCTTCAGAACAATCCCCAGTGATGCCTTCCAGGTGCGCGCTATGGTTCAGATCTTGAGGCATTTTGGATGGACCTGGGTTGGTCTCATCTACAGTGATGATGATTATGGCATCTATGCTGCTCAGTTATTTCAGCAGGAAATGCAACTGTTTGGGCATTGTGTTGCTTTTTCCGAAATCCTTCCCCATGATAACAACCACAGAGACATTCAACATATAACACGAGTGATTCAGGCCTCAACAGCTAGAGTGGTGGTTGTTTTTTCTACTTCATCATTTCTGATACCTTTGATGGAGGAGGTGGTGTTGCAAAACATGACAGGCAGACAGTGGATTGCAAGTGAAGCTTGGACCACCTCTCCTGTATACCACACTCCACGTTTCCTACCCATCCTGGGAGGCACACTGGGCATTGCTATCAGACGTGGGGAGATTGAGGGTCTTCGTGAGTTTCTTCTACGTCTCCGTCCCAGTAGTGATAAAAAAAACAATATAGTGACAATTTTCTGGGAAAACATGTTCGAGTGTAGTTTTGAAAATGGGAGTAGAGCGATAGATGGAGAGCAAGTGAAAAAGGTGTGTGCAGGACAGGAGGATCTAAGCAACACTGAAACACCATACACTGATGTTTCAGGGTTGAGAGCAGCTTATAATGTCTATAAGGCAGTTTATGCCCTAGCACATGCACTTCATGACCTGATGCAGTGTGAAGAGGGGAGAGGACCATTCAATGGAAACAGCTGTGCTGATAAAACCAACCTGAAACCCTGGCAGGTAAGACAGCAGTTTAGTGCAAATTCTCTCCAGGCATATAGAAGAACTGAAGGTGTAAAAGCAAAATATGTACTCTATATTATTTCAAATTTCAGATAAACATTTAACACTTGTCTTGTCTACCAACTGTACAGCTGGTTCACTACCTCCAAAAAGTGAACTTCACTACAGGCTATGGGGATCAGGTGTCATTTGATAAGAATGGAGATGCTCTTGCAATCTATGATGTGCTGAACTGGCAGCCGAGCTCTGATGGATCGATAATGATTCACCCGGTTGGTGTAGTAAATAAAGGGGCAGCAACGGAGATGGTGCTCACACTGGATGAGGATGCAATACACTGGAACTTTGAGACCAAAAATGTAAAAAACAGTAAATATTAATGTCAGTGTTTATGCAGATATATAGTGTATATAGTGTATATAGTAGTCAAAGTTATAGTAGTATAGTAGTAGTAGTTTAGTTTGTTGTTTTGTAAAAGAGATGAAAAATATAATACATGAAAAAGAAAAGAAAAAAAAAACAGATGATGTCTCTTTCAGCCCCCAAGGTCTGTGTGCAGTGAGAGCTGCCCCCCCAGGCACCAGACAAGCCAGGAGGAAGGGCCTTCCTGCCTGCTGTTTTGACTGCCTGCCATGTGGAGATGGAGAAATTTCTAATACTACAAGTGAGGAAATTATTGTTGGCAAAAATTTAACATAATTTGAAAGTAATTTCACCTTCAGTTTGCACCTTCTCTCTTTTTATTACTCACAGATGCTATTGAGTGCACAGTCTGTGCAGATGAGTTCTGGTCTAATTCAGATAAGGATCAGTGTGTCCCCAAAGAAGTTGAGTTTCTGTCCTATGAAGATCCTTTAGGCATTTCCTTGACCACTGCCTCTCTGCTTGGCGCCTGCATCTGTGCTCTTGTTTTGGTCATCTTCGCTTATCACCGTAACACTCCCATAGTTCGTGCCAACAATTCAGAGCTCAGCTTCCTGCTGCTGTTGTCACTCAAACTGTGTTTCCTGTGTGTGCTGCTGTTCATTGGCCGGCCACAGTTATGGACGTGTCAATTAAGACATGCTGTGTTTGGCATAAGCTTTGTCCTGTGCATCTCCAGCATCCTGGTCAAGACTATGGTGGTAATAGCTGTGTTCAAGTCATCTCGACCAGAGGGCAAAGGAGCGATGAAATGGTTTGGAGCAGCTCAACAAAGATGCACAGTTTTGGTCCTAACAGCCCTCCAAGTTGTTATATGTGCAGTCTGGCTATCAACTGCCTCTCCAATACCCCATAAAAACCACCAGTATACTCGCTCTAAAATAGTATATGAATGTGCTATAGGCTCAGTGGCTGGTTTTTCTATGCTGCTGGGATACATTGGATTATTGGCGGCAGTAAGCTTTCTGTTAGCCTTCCTGGCAAGAAATCTTCCAGATAATTTTAATGAAGCAAAGTTCATCACTTTTAGTATGTTGATCTTCTGTGCTGTGTGGATTGCCTTTGTCCCAGCATATGTGAGCTCACCAGGGAAATATGCAGTGGCTGTAGAGATATTTGCTATTTTAGCTTCTAGTTTTGGATTACTGGTGGCCATATTTGCCCCAAAGTGCTACATCATCCTTTTACATCCAGAGAGAAACACTAAAAATGCCATTATGGGAAGGGAAACACAAAAGAAATAGTTTTACATTATTACAGTGTAAAATTATGAACTTTTGACTAATCATCAATTAATTCACTGGTTAATCAGTGGACTTTGTTCAATTATTAAGCATTTGCAGTCTTTTAAAATATTGAATTATACTGTACATATTCTACATGAATTGCATAAAGTGTTGTATAAATCAATATGACTTGATGTGACTTTACTGGAGTGCCGATAACAGAGTTGGTGCAAACATATCCACATCGCTATAATCAGACACTTTCTTAACTGCTGTTTTCTCATCGCGGTCATGTTTGTTGGGTTTTTATTTTCTTATTGAGAAGAAAGCACATATACAGAGCTGGGCAGATTACTTACAACATCTGTTACTTACAATTGTAGTTAATAATGTAATCCATTACAATACGCATTTCAGGTAATATAATCCGACTACTTTTTGATTACTTTTAGACTTATTTTGACCTAACTTGTTTTCATATTGTTTTAAATAGGATAATTTTGTCGCATATTTAAAAATACAAAGAGTAAGAAAATATATTCCATTCGTTGTAGTAACAACATGAAGTGCAGTAAACATTAAATTAAGGTTTTCCAGACTGGGGTTCGTGAAAAGTACTGCAGGGGGTTCGCGAGTTAAAAAAAAAAAAAAAAAAAAAGCTAAAAATAAATGAAATCATAAAACTGTAAACTCTTAAACAATATAAAACACTTGACTAACTGTCATGGTGTGGGAAGGAGCAAGGCACAAGAGTATCCAAAAGAAGAAGTCTTTATTATAATCCACAAAACGAGTAAATTTTCTTGGGGAAATTTAAAGGTCCATAGGCCAAGAATAGTTCAGGAGGAGCGGGCTCTGGAGGGCGCTCTGGAGGGCTGGACGGGACCAGCGGAGACGTAAGAGACATAGGCTTGAGTGATTTTAGCGGAACCAGAAACATGGCAGTTAATTCATTAATTAATTAATAGGGAGTTAATTTAACACAACCGCTGACCAATGCAAATTCTTTGACTTTTAGGCGGTTTATAGCACAAACCATGTTCAAGGGATAGTTCAAAATGAAAATTAGCACATTATTTACTCACCCTTCAGGCATCCCAGGTGTATATGTCTTCCTTCTTTCAGATGAATCTGATCTGAGTTATATTAAAAATAATTTTGCCACATAATTTCCCCGCTGATTTTGCATCGCGATTCGCTCTGAACAGCTGGAAGACGGCAATTGCCTTCATTCAGCCACGTTTCAGTGAAACAAAGTGCAGCAGAGTTTAAAAAGTCCTTATATATGCGGGAGAGCAGAAGAAGTTTGTTTTGTTGGGTTCGGAGATTTGCTGATGGATACTAGACAGTGCCATTCTAAAGCCGCACTGTCTGAGCTTGACGAGCGCATGTTTCCCATGTTTGCGTGTCTTAAAACACTTGAACAGCACCACCAACTACAATGTCCAGCAAAACATCGAAGTTAAAAACCAATCATTTGTAGTCTTGTCTAAAACCATAATGGCGTTCTCGGGTGCATTCTTTCAATCGCACAGTGCACTGCAAAAACTAGTGTACAACAGAAAGGTGGCTGGAAAGGATACAGCTGCGGTCGGAAAGTAACAATAAATTAAATTAAATAAAACAAATTAGATTGTTTTGTTAACATCTACACCTACCCCAACCCTAAACCTATCCTTTACAATAATGCAAATACAGTCATTATTGTTGTTCAGCATAAAAAAGAGACAATATTGATGTGTGCATGCCCATTAGCCACAGCTGTATCCCATCTAGCACACTCAACAGCTAGAGAATACCCATAATGCACTGTTAGAGTCACACGGTGAATAAAATTCCGCATCTTGCCAGAAGATGGTGCCCACAGCTGACAATCTAATTTGATGAAAACCTAAACACAAAGATCACACCTGTCTAATCATTACTGGAATCAGAAACATGGCAATTACTAAACAATTAATTAATTAATGGGGAGTTAATTTAACATGATAGCTGAACAATGCACTAATTCTTTCTGGCTAAAACAGACTTTTAGGATGTTTATGGCAGAAACTGTGTTCATGTTTTTATTACTTTTCTTTTAAAATTGACTGTATCACTGCCACCACAGTGTATTTTATTGCTCAGCAAAAGTCAAATCCATTACTGACATATAGAGGACATTCAGAATGAATAAATATATAAATAAATCACTTTCAAGTAGAAAACATAAATAAGTAGATATAATTGATCATGGGTATAAGCAAATTCTTTCCCTGCTCAGCATTTTTAAAAAGTCTTTAGACAATCAATAGCAGTTCACTGTGCATGCATAAAATTTCCTTTTTTCTGTTAATACTGTTGTGTATGATGGGAGGGATGGGAGAGTGACGTCTTGCTTTCCAGGGATGCCAGCTTGGCATTGCCTGCTCGTTTAAAGCAAGAACCCACACAAGTTTCATCATAAATTAGCTAGCAAAGTGGCTGAGTGGGTCAGAAAGAGAAAGAGAGATGTGGATCACTCTGTTTATTTTTCTACACCTTTCATTTAACTATATCTCTCCAGATTCAATCCTCAAATCAGGTACATGTCAGGTCCAAGGACGCTTTAAGTTGAATGGAATGTACCAGGATGGAGAATTTATACTTGGAGGCCTCTTTCATGTTCACCTTTTCTCAGTGTTTCCAGAACTGAGCTTTAGAACGGAACCAGAACCACCATACTGTGAAAAGTGAGTCTGGTCTAAGGCCAGAATGACTACAGAACTGAAAGAAAAGAAAAAAAAACATGAAGAAAGAGAGAGGTTTTAATAATAATAATAATAATAATAATGTTAACTTCTACTTGCCTTGTTTTACTTACGCTAACTTCAAATGATGTGCTGACAGCGGTAAAAAAATAAATAAATAAATAAATCCACTAAAATCACTGTACATTTAGCTAGGTATGGAGGGGGGTTCCCTGAGAAATACTATGTAAATGTATTTTCTGTGTACTAATGCTTGTATTATTGAATCTATTAATTATTAATATCTTATTACTACATGTCATATATATATATATATATATGTGTGTGTGTGTGTGTGTGTGTGTGTGTGCATTTATTTATTTACTTCTTTTTTCTTCTAGATTTAATATAGAAATATTCCAGCAGGCACAGACCATGACTTTTGCAGTAAATGAGATCAATAAGAATCCAAACCTGCTGCCTAACATCACTCTTGGATACCAACTTTATGACAACTGTGTGAGACTAGGAATAGCATTCCGGGCTGCCATATCCCTGGCTAGTGGGACAGAGGAGTCCTTCTCCAACCTAAACTGCACTGGCCCTCCTCCAGTCATTGGGATTGTAGGGGATCCAATTTCAACAACTTCCATTGCAATTTCCAATGTTCTGGGGCTGTTTCGAGTACCTATAGTAAGATAGAATTCAAAAAAAAAAAAAAAAAGGGAATATATCTTATGTGCATATTTGTGCATATTTTTCACCATGTATACCCTCAACTTGTTTTTTAATCTCTCTCTCTCTCTCTTTTAAATAAAAAAAAAGCACTGATGATTATTTCTTTCTCATGTCTTCAATTCTCTCTCCATCTTCCCTAACTAATTAGGTTAGTCACTACGCCACCTGCTCTTGTTTGAGTGACAGGAAAAAGTACCCCTCTTTCTTCAGAACAATCCCCAGTGATGCCTTCCAGGTGCAAGCTATGGTTCGGATTTTGAGGCATTTTGGATGGACCTGGGCTGGTCTCATCTACAGTGATGATGATTATGGCATCTATGCTGCTCAGTTATTTCAGCAGGAAATGCAACTGTTTGGGCATTGTGTTGCTTTTTCTGAAATCCTTCCCCATGATAACAACCACAGAGACATTCAACATATAACACGAGTGATTCAGGCCTCAACAGCTAGAGTGGTGGTTGTTTTTGCCGTTTCAACCTTTCTGATACCTTTGATGGAGGAGGTGGTGTTGCAAAACATGACAGGTAGGCAATGGATTGCAAGTGAAGCTTGGGCCACCTCTCCTGTATACAACACTTCACGTTTTTTACCCATCCTGGGGGGCACCCTGGGCATTGCTATCAGACGTGGGGAGATTGAGGGTCTTCGTGAGTTTCTTCTACGTCTCCATCCCAGTAATAATCAAAAAAACAATATAGTGAGGATTTTCTGGGAGAACATGTTCGAATGTAGTTTTGAAAATGTGGGTAAACTGACAGATGGAGAGCAAGTGAAAAAGGTATGTACAGGACAGGAGGATCTGAGCAACACTGAAACACCATACACTGATGTATCAGGGTTGAGAGCAGCTTATAATGTCTATAAGGCAGTTTATGCCCTGGCACATGCGCTTCATGGCCTGATGCAGTGTGAAGATGGGAGAGGACCATTCAGTGGTAACAGCTGTGCTGATAAAACCAACCTGAAACCCTGGCAGGTAAGACCCACAGGTATGGTGCAAATTCTCTCCTGGCATAAAGAAGAGCTAAAGATGTAAAAGCAAAATGTGTACTCTATATTATTTCAAATTGCACATAAACATTTAACACTTGTCCTGTTTACAAACTGTACAGCTGGTTCACTATCTACAGAAAGTGAACTTCACTACAGGATTTGGGGATCAGGTGTCATTTGATAAGAATGGAGATGCTCTCGCAATCTATGATGTGCTGAACTGGCAGCCAGGCTCTGATGGATCGATAAGAATTCACTCGGTTGGTGTTGTAAATAAAGGGGCAGCAACAGAGACAGTGCTCACACTGGATGAGGATGCAATATACTGGAACTTTGAGACCAAAAAAGTAAATAAACACTACATGTTAATGTCATCCTTTTTGCAGATATACTGTCTATATCCTAGTCAAAGCTATGAAATGAAAAATGAGGATAAATCAATGGGAAGCATGTTATTATGTAAAAGAGATGAGAAACACAATACAGTACTTGATAGCAGAAAAAAGCAGATGATGTCTGTTTTAGCCCCCAAGGTCTGTGTGCAGTGAGAGCTGTCCACCCGGGACTAGACAAGCAAGGAAAAAGGGCCTTCCTGTCTGCTGTTTTGACTGCCTGCCATGTGGAGATGGAGAAATTTCTAATGCAACAAGTGAGAAAACTATAGTTTGCAAAATTTGAACATAAGTTGAAAGTAATTTCCTCTTTAGTTCACACGTTCTCTCTTTTTATTACTCACAGATGCTATTGAGTGCACAGTCTGTCCAGATGAGTTCTGGTCTAATTCAGATAAGGATCAGTGTGTCCCCAAAGAAGTTGAGTTTCTGTCCTATGAGGATCCTTTAGGCATTTCCTTGACCACTGCCTCTCTGCTTGGCGCCTGCATCTGTGCTCTTGTTTTGGCCATTTTTGCTCGCCATCGTAACACTCCCATAGTTCGTGCCAACAATTCAGAGCTCAGCTTCCTGCTGCTGCTGTCACTCAAACTGTGTTTCCTGTGTGTGCTGCTGTTTATTGGTCAACCAGAGTTGTGGACATGTCAATTAAGACATGCTGTGTTTGGCATAAGCTTTGTTCTGTGCATCTCCAGCATCCTGGTCAAGACTATGGTGGTAATAGCTGTGTTCAAGTCATCTCGACCAGAGGGCAAAGGAGCGATGAAATGGTTTGGAGCAGTTCAACAAAGATGCACAGTTTTGGTCCTAACAGCCCTCCAGGTTGTGATATGTGCAGTATGGCTATCAACTGCCTCTCCAACACCATACAAAAACAACCAATATATTCGCTCTAAAATAGTATATGAATGTGCTATAGGCTCAGTGGCTGGTTTTTCTATGCTGCTGGGATACATTGGACTGTTGGCAGCAATAAGCTTTCTTCTAGCCTTCCTGGCAAGAAATCTTCCAGATAATTTTAATGAAGCAAAGTTCATCACTTTCAGCATGTTGATCTTCTGTGCTGTGTGGATTGCATTTGTTCCAGCATATGTGAGCTCACCAGGGAAATATGCAGTGGCTGTAGAGATATTTGCCATTTTAGCTTCTAGTTTTGGCTTACTGGTGGCCATATTTGCCCCAAAGTGCTACATCATCCTTTTACATCCAGAGAGAAACACTAAAAATGCCATCATGGGAAGAGAAACCAAAAGAAATAGTTAATAAATAATTAATAAATAATTGTGAACTTTTTAGTTACTTCACTGATTAATCAGTTGGCTTTGATCGAATATCCAGCATTTGCAATTCATTAAATATTGAGTTGTACATATTCTACACATATTGCATAAAGTGTTATATAAATAAATATCATGTGACATGACTTAACTGGAGTGCTGATTACGGAGTTGGTGCAAAAATATCTACATCACTAGATTACAGTCTTGCCCCACAGTGCCACACTGGTCAACCTTCATTATTGTAGGCCCTTACATTAGGTCATATAAGGTCAAATGAGTAGTTTAACGACTAGTCATCAACAAAATTATTGACAGTTTTTATTGTCCACATTGATAATAATGTCCACTAACCATAATTTTTTAATTATTAAAAGGGTTATATGATGTGATTTTATGTTTCCCTTTGTCTTTGGAGTGTTACAAGCTGTTTGTGTATATGTAATATCTGTGAAGTTGCAAAGATTAAAGTCTCAAACCCAAAGTGATATTCTTTCTAAAAGTTACGACTCAGCCACACTTTCCTAAAACACCTCATTCAAACACGCCCCCACAAATCTACATCACTGTGTGGGAAGATTTGCATAACACTGCCCAAATGTATACGCAAAGAAAGAAGGCATAATTTTTATTCTCGCTATTGTTGTAGCATCGCCATGTCATGGAGGCGTGTGTTTTGTTGCAAAAGCAAAAGTACTTTGTTTGGCTTTCCAAATGAGTACACAACTAGAAATCTGTGGTTAAGTTATATTTACAACACTCTTCCAGAACAGTACAACGCAAATGTGCAGTGCATTTTACGGAGGACTGTTTCCTGAACCTAGGAGAGTAGCCTACAATGCTGGCTGTGCACAAAGTTTGTTATAAAGTGCAAGGGCAGTCTGGCGCATCTGACTCACAGCCTGTAAGTACGTGTTCATATTTAAAGAATTTGCTACTGGCTATTCAAATGTGAGTTTTGAGCAGTGATAGTGGTACTTGTTGTTTGTTGTTTCTATGATCACAAATGTAGACATGGATTTATGTTTACACAGCATGACGCGACGCAACACAGCGTGTAAAAAGACAGTATAAGTCATTATAATCAGTAATTATGTTCCCACTGGATGCAACAAATACCTAATTTATAATGGGTTTTTATTGTTTTTGTCAAGCTGGTAAGAGGCGTAACATTTCTGTTACGCGCTTGAGGTATTCAATGCACTAGATAGCTGGCTAATCAGAACACATGAGGCTTTTTTCAGAACGATGAGCTTTGTAAAAATCGACACGTTTCAGAAAGGCAAGGCAGAGAGGAGCAACAATAACATACTGTACAGTATGTGGAAAATAATGTTTGTTTGTTTTTTTACCTACATATTCCATTAAACCAAATACACAAAATATATTATATATATATATATATATATGACTGTGATTGGGTACATTGTTCAGCTCTTCACACTCTTCACTGAGCTCTCACAAGCACAACAGGAGCATCTGAAAAGCCGCATCTGTCAGCGGATCCCTAATACATCTGCACATAGAAGGATTAGCTGACAGACGAGACTTTCAAACACTCCCGTTGTGTTTCCATGTTTTAGCAGGAAATTGACATTTTTAAAATTTCAGTACCAACTGGTACCGAAGTCGGTACTTTTGACAGCACTACTCTACATAATACAAATAAGCTTTTAACTTCAATGAAGCAACTCAGCAGTCCACTGCTAGTTCTAAAGTGACATTTTCAAGTTAGTAACAGTGGCTTGGGCTCATCTGTTAAACTGTCAACCTGAAGTTGAATCCATGGAGGAAGGAAGTAGTTCCACACACAAGAGGTTTTTATTAAATGGGTAGTTACCATCTTATTGGTTGAGCCATGTTCAAAATTATTGTAAATTACTCTACAATCTTAAACCTGTGACCTCATTACATTACTGTGCTACTAAATCTGTACATTGCCACAGTTATGTATTATGTATGTATTTCAGCACACTGTTTTATTTATTTCATGAAGTATGACTGACCCCTGCTGGCTATGTGTTTGTGTCATCCACTTCAATTTTAAGACACCCTTTGCCTATCAAAGAAACTTCTTCTTATGCAGGAGAGATGTTGATGTGTGCTCTTGTGTGTGGAAATTCAGTATCCAAAGTGCAAAAGGAATATTATTTAAATGTTTTCTGTATGAGGTATGGTACCATATCTTATCGTTACACTTTTTACACTCAATTTGGATTTTTTGCTCAGATGCAGTTTGAGCCGTCACTGCAATACGTTTTGTAACACATAAGTTCAAAACCTCACTGTTTCTACTGACTACCTGCAACTGTCTGTCATACTCACCGAGTTATCAAAGAACTTCCCTGTTATGTAAAATCATGTGCAGTGACTCCTGTCAACTTGGAATAATGATGAATGTTAATCTAGGCTTCACTTTTAGACACTTTTAGAACTCACAAGCTTACAAGTACTTCCCCTCAGGGAAATACCAGCTGCCATTTTGAAGTGCATTTCACTTTGTGAAATGGACAGGTGAACTTTGTATGATCAGATCCTCAAGTCTACTTCATATGTACACTGTATGGCCGCTTTATATACCACAATGCAACACGATTGTGACTTCACTGCAGATTGCATTCCCCCACCCCAAACTATGATGTATAATTTTAATTTTATACATCAAACTATGATGTATAATTTTATATTTTATAATATTATTAAAATATATTTTTATATTTAAAATGGCCCAAACATACCTGTATACATATAGAGTGCTACATCAACCTAATTTGTAAGGAAAAATAATTGAAATCCATAGTAATTTACAAGTGATCAAGGGCTTAGGGCGTTCTAATTCAGGCAATTGCAAGGGTTTCGCCAGTAGTAGAAGTGCATCCAAGTAAGAAAGACAGAGGGAAGTTAAGTGAGATAAAAGTATAAAAAACAAACAGGAATGCAGCCCTAGTGTGACGTAAGAGTCACGTGAATTCTGTGGATTTAGGCCCAAATCAGAATCGAAAAGATCAGATTTGCATTGTCATGAAGTCACATATGAGCAGAAAAACTGGGCCACAGTGTGAACGTAGCCAAAGTCACAACCTAAAATCATTACCCTATTTTCATAGCATCACTCTACCATGTTAGTGTCACAATATGTTTTTGTTAAAGCAGATTTATTTTCTTTATTCTGCTATTTAACATTAGTAAAAGCAGCAAAGTTAAGTGCATGACTGACATCTAGAGGATATTCTGAGGAAAAACACTGTTAAGAATCAGACGTGGACAAGTAAATATAGTTTATCCTTATCCTTTAGTTTACAAAACTCATGCTTAGCATGTTTAAAAACAGCCTTCACACAATTTCCCTGAGCAACAGTTGTGCATGTGTCCTTTATTCCATCAGTACTGTTTCCTCGTCTTTGTCGGGAGGGACAGAAGAGTGACGTCCTGCTTTCTAGGGATAACCACTTGGCACCTGCTAATTTAAAGCAACACCACACACAATGTTCATCATAATTTAGTTAGCTGAGAGGGTGACTGGATCAGAAAGAAAGAGAGATGTGGCTCACACTGTATATTTCTTTATACCTGTCATTTAATTGTATTTCTGCAGATTCAGACCTCAGATCAGGTACCTGTTTGCAACAGGGACGCTTCAAGTTGAATGGAATGTACAAGGATGGAGATTTCATACTTGGAGGCCTGTTTCATGTTCACTTTTTTACAGTGTTCCCAGATCTGAACTTTAGAATGGAACCAGAACGACCATACTGTGAAAAGTGAGTCAGACTGAATGCATAACAAGTAGAAAGATAATGATAATAATAATAATAATAAGTATAAGAATAAGAATAATAAATGAGAATGCTATGTTATTTTTGCCCTCTTTTACCTTTGCTTTTTGTTTGTTGACAACAGTAATGCTTTATTTACCAAAAGTCAGGATTAAAAACATTGTATATCTATCCAAGTGTTTAGAATAGTAAATGTCCCAATGTGATGTGTGAAATCGTATGTATTAATGCTTGTATTAGTTTGTCTGTTAGTTATTAACAGCTTTAATATTACTACATTTTTTGTCTGTAGATTTAATATGGAAGGTTTCCAGCATGCTCAGACCATGGCTTTTGCAATAGATGAGATCAATAAGAATCCCAGCCTACTGCCTAACATCACTCTTGGTTACCATCTTTATGACAACTGTGTGATGCTAGGAATGGCGTTCCGGGCTGCTATGTCCCTGGGTAGTGGAACAGAGGAGTCCTTCTCTAACCTCAATTGCACCGGCCCTCCTCCGGTGGTTGGAATCGTGGGGGATGCAAGTTCAACTCCTTCCATTGCGATTTCCAGTGTTCTGGGGCTGTTTCGAGTACCTATAGTAAGATGGGATGAAAAAAAGTAAAAATATACTTTATGCTTCTTTCAGCACTTTTTTGTTGTTGATGTTGTTTGTTTTTTTTGGTCCTTTGTAGTCCTTTCTAGCCACATTTATATCCTCACCTAGTTTTTTTTTCAGAATTTTATTTTTCTGGCTTGTGTATGAAAAATATTACAAAAGCACTGATTTTAAAAACATTTATTTTATTTTATTTTTCATTTATTTCATTTATTTAATTGCTAATTGTGACTCTCCATCTCCCCTAATTAGGTCAGTCACTATGCCACGTGTTCCTGTTTGAGTAATAGGAAAAAGTATCCATCTTTCTTCAGAACGATTCCCAGTGATGCCTTCCAGGTGCGGGCTATGGTTCAGATCTTGAGGCATTTTGAATGGACCTGGGTTGGTCTGCTCTACAGTGAAGATGACTACGGCATCTATGCTGCTCAGTTGTTCCAGCAGGAAATGCAGCTGTTTGGACATTGTGTTGCTTTTTCTGAATTCCTGCCCAGTGATCACAACCCTAGAGATATTCAGCGTATAACAGGAGTGATTCAGGCTTCTACAGCTAGAGTGGTGGTTGTTTTTGCCCTTTCATCATATCTGCTACCTTTGATGGATGAGGTGGTGTTGCAGAACATGACAGGCAGGCAGTGGATTGCGAGTGAAGCTTGGGCCACTTCTCTTGAATACCACACTCCACGTTTCCTGACCTTCCTGGGGGGCACACTGGGAATTGCTATCAGACGTGGAGAAATTCAAGGGCTTCATGACTTCCTGCTACGTCTCCATCCCAGCAATGATCCAAAAAATAATATGTTAAGGATCTTCTGGGAGAACATGTTTGACTGCAGCTTTGAAAATGGGGGTAGAGAGTCAGATGGAGAGCAAGTAAAAAAGGTGTGTTCAGGACAGGAGGATCTGAGCACCACAAACACACCATACACTGATGTTTCAGGATTGAGGGCATCTTATAATGTCTATAAGGCAGTTTATGCCCTGGCACATGCACTTCATGACCTGATACAGTGTGAGGAGGGGAGAGGACCATTTAGCGGGAACAAATGTGCTGACATAATCAACATGAAACCCTGGCAGGTGAGACTCACAAATATAGTGCAGATTCTCTCTAGGCATACAGAGGAGCTGAATATGGAAATGCAAAACATGTGCTCTATATTTATTCAAATTTCACATAAACATGTAACACCTGTCTTGTCTACAAACTGTACAGCTGGTTCACTACCTACAGAATGTAAACTTCACCACAAACTTTGGGGATCATGTGTCATTTGATAAGAATGGAGATGCTCTGGCCATCTATGATTTGTTGAACTGGCAGCCGAGCTCTGATGGATCGATAATGGTCCACAGGGTTGGTGTAGTAAATGAAGGGGTGGCAACAGGGATGGTGCTCACACTCGATGAGGATGCAATATACTGGAACTTTGAGACAAAAAAAGTAACTAACATTGCATGTTAATGTCATCCTTTTTGCAGATAGTCTTAATACTAGTCAATGCTATAAAACCAAACAATCAAAAATAAAGGCTAATCTATCCATTATGTAAAAGAGGTCACAACCCCATGACTAAATGAGATAACAGATGGTTTCTCTCTAAGCCCCCACGGTCTGTGTGCAGTGAGAGCTGCCCCCCCAGGAACCAGACGAGCCAGAAAGAAGGGCCTTCCTGTATGCTGTTTTGACTGCCTGCCATGTGGAGATGGAGAAATTTCTAATTCAACAGGTAGAAATCATATTCCAAAATGTTAATATAATTTGAAAGGGTATTTTCTCTTCAACTTTTTTTCCTTCTTCTTTTTTATTCTGTTTTTTTATGACAGATGCTATTGAGTGCACAGTGTGTCCAGAAGACTTCTGGTCAAATCCATATAAGGATCAGTGTGTCCCCAAAGAAGTAGAGTTTTTATCATATGAGGAACCTCTGGGAATCTCTCTGACCACTGCTTCTCTGCTTGGCACTTGCATCTGTTTTCTTGTGATGGTTATTTTTGCTTTTCATCGTAACACTCCCATAGTGCGTGCCAACAATTCAGAGCTCAGCTTCCTACTGCTGTTCTCTCTCAAACTGTGTTTCCTGTGTGTGCTACTGTTTATTGGCCGGCCAGAGTTGTGGACATGTCAGTTAAGACATGCTGTGTTTGGCATAAGTTTTGTCCTGTGTGTCTCTAGCATCCTTGTAAAGACAATGGTGGTAATAGCTGTGTTCAAGTCATCTCGACCAGAGGGTAAAGGTGCAATGAAATGGTTTGGAGCAGTTCAACAAAGATGTACAGTTTTGGTCCTAACAGCCCTTCAGGTTGTGATATGTGCAGTCTGGCTCTCAATTGCCTCTCCAACACCCTATAAAAACAACCAGTATATCCGCTCTAAAATAGTATATGAATGTGCTGTTGGCTCAGTCGCTGGTTTTTCTATGCTGCTGGGATACATTGGATTATTGGCAGCAGTGAGCTTCCTATTAGCCTTCCTGGCAAGAAATCTTCCAGATAATTTTAATGAAGCTAAATTCATCACTTTTAGCATGTTGATCTTCTGTGCTGTATGGATTGCATTTGTTCCAGCATATGTGAGCTCACCAGGGAAATATGCAGTGGCTGTGGAGATATTTGCCATTTTAGCTTCTAGTTTTGGATTACTGGTGGCCATATTTGCCCCAAAGTGCTACATCATCCTTTTGCATCCCGAGAGAAATACTAAAAATGCCATAATGGGAAGAGAGACACAAAAGAAATAGGCTTGCATTAGCGTGATGTTAAAATGTAAAAGCAGAGACATAGCTTCACATTCTCTATTAGTGTTATTTTAAAAGAGACATGCATTGTTCAAATAATAACTAATTTGTTTTTGATTATTATAGATTTTTTTTTATTATTAATACACTTGGGGTGGTGATGATGGCAGCAACCGCTGGACATGCAGAATGAAGTTCCAAAGAGTCTGTAATATGTAATATTTTCAATATCATTATCAATATATTTTTTTTTAATAAAAGAAGGGAATTGTGTTTCGAGAATTATGACAACAAATAATATGGATATTGGCTACGTTGGATTTATCACATATCTTTAATCTGTAGGCCAATAGTGTTTAAGCTTAAACCCGCCTTTATGGAACAGGCAACTTTCTCGACCAATAGTAAAAACTTTTCTGCGCGCCCGTCCTTGGATGAACTGCACAGTCTTAATAAAAAATAAATCAATCAATAAATAAACAAATAAATAAAAAAGCTGTAAAGCAGACTAGTGAGTAGAGATTGTTTGTTCTGTGGGATTATGTTGAATGTTCCTGACAACCTCTGTAGTTCCATTTAGCCACTTGATAGCAATTTTTAGGGACAAGTAAAATCTTTAAATGATCACAAGGGTCTATTACTGATGTATTTTATGTCATAGAATGCTGATGTGTTGACTCAGATTTAACCTTCTCAGCTTGTCCTGGACCTGGACTAAATGAGCTGGTCTCCACTACAACGCTGTTACTATCTGATACTATTACTATACCTTTGTACTGTCAAATGTTTTGCTAGGACAGCCTTCTATTTTAAATGCTTAAAGACATGACTGACATCTAGAGGACATAAATACTATTTATTGCATAAATATTAATTAGCGCCATACAATTCTCTGAGAATACAAAATAAAACTAGAAAATATTACTGAACAAAAATATATTACATTTCATTTCATTATATAAACATTTCAGGTGTTCAGACACTTTTGACCGTAAAAGACCACAAGTGTGACTCCCAAATGAGGAGCACCAGAGGGTTAATGTACTGGTGGAGTGCATACCTTGGTGAACTGTTTAGGGCTCTTCTCTCCCTGCCGTACTCTTTGAGGAAAATAAGCCTATTAGATAAATCAGAAAACATAACCCTGTTGTTGAAAACTCACTTAAGTTCTGGCATCAGTTTAGAAAGGTTTTTAAACTTGTATATTTACACAAATAGCCTACATTGTAGTCCCTTGCAGACAGAAAAAGCCTTCGTGAAAAGAAAAGGCCTATCATGCTAAGAAAAAGAAATGAATTAGATTAAATAGATATTTACATGTAGTTTATATTAAAAGTAATATCTCCAAATTGAAAGTCTACAAACCCCCTGAACATGTTTATTTTTATATAACCTATGACCTTGGCATAGGCATTTCAGAAGATACTTGGACTGAGGCCCCTTAGGATATTAGACCCTGTTACATTAGCTGCACTATTCACAAACTAGGTTAAATTCTATATACCCTTTTTTGTCAACCCTGTGAATTAAATATATAATAATGTATTAAATAAATCCAATGAAGAAACATTGATTTGTATGTTTTGATTTTGTGGCTTAGGGCAGAGAATGCTTTCTTTAAATTTTCTCCTTGTTAAAAAAAAAAAAAAAAAAAAAAAAACAGCATATGCTGATTAGGTATGTTGTTCTTAGCTGGTCATGTTCTGGTCCTAAGCTGGTCCTAAGCAACTAGCTCCTTCTCAGGATCAACTTAAGACCAGCTCATGTCCAGCACATCCCTGGTGAAAAAAAAAAAAAAAAAAAAAACAGCATATTCGGGTCTTTAGCGACCCAGACCTGCAGTACGGATGGATCTCTAACTGCTGCAAAAGCAAAAAAAAACAAAACAAAACAAAAAAAAACCTATTGATTTCTTCAAGAATATCAAGAGAAGGCTACCAGAAGGGGGAGCGGAGGTTACCTAGACCACACAGAGTGGGCCGTTTTACACTTCGAACCTTCACAGGGGGGCAGCACTGTCTAGGTAGGGCTCTTTTCCCCGGGAGCAGAGCGATCGGGGGAAGAATGTACAGACAAAGCCTCAGCGAGGTCTGTACCAAAGCAACCAGTCCAAGAGGAGCTGGGTGAGTCGGAGAGGCCAGAGGGGATAGTGCGAAGTCTTCTGAGTCGCAGCAAATCCACTTAAGAACCGGCCAAACTTCCTCCAAATAAGTGCCACCCTCTCGGGTGGATTCACCCCCAGGCTTTGACAAGTCGCCTGCTTATCCTTCTTCTGAACAGTGAAATAACGGCTGTAGAACCCGGACTTCCCATCAGCAGGAGGGACCACCTGGATGACCTCCTATCCCAAGGGACTGTAGTTCTTGTTCCATAACCAGAGCCTGCTCAGGAGCCTCCAAGTGGAAGTGACCCTGTAAAATGAAAGCAGGAAAACCAAACTGGATTCTGTATCCTCCTCTACAGTGTGTAGGACCCACTGAGACACATTAGGCAGATTCTGCCAGATGGTCTACTAAGGGAATCAGTCTCCCAAAACTGACCTCTGGTGTACTAGAGCAGCTAGCTCAATGCCCTGAAATGGATGCCCGGCAGGGAACAGCCACTCTAGCTGCTCTAGAGACTTAAAAGTGGCGAGCCTCCCAGCACCGCTACTTCCTGGGCGAATGCTGCGAGATGCGCTCGCTGGAGACCGCTGTGCCCTGAAGCACCGAGGTGGCAGGGTTAACAGATTGATCTCCCGAGGGCACTGAGGAGAGACGGGCGCCGAAAGATGAGGTGTACACCGCTGCTCCCCAGAGGGGCCTGCCCTCAGACGTCCTAGACAGCAGGTGTCCAGAACGCATTAGATCCGGGAGAAGAGTTTCAGAGAATGAAACACGGCCAGCATTTCCAGGCACAGATGTACCACATGAGATGGCGGCCGCTCCACAGACCATGGGCTGAGCGGCCACTCATGACCATTCACCAACCGATGAGGGAGGCATCAGCGCCGCGTGACCTTGATCATGGAAAGTGAGTTTCCCCCCAAAAAAAACCCTTGGTCTGTGTCACCACTGCAGGGATCTCATGTACAGCAGGTCAAGAGGTATTATTTTTAACACAGGTATTTTAGTTTTTCCACACACAAACACAGTATCAGCTCACTGAAACCGAACCTTTTTGAAAACTCCTGCCAGGATGAAGATTTTCAGTTGTAGTTTTGCTGTGTGTAGCCAGTGGAACTGGAGATTTTGGATTGTGACATAGGAGTGCATACTTTTTTTCAGGCTTCTGACTGGCCAACATGGCTTTATGGTTAGGGTTATATCACCACCTGTTGGTTTGGCATGCTCTTGACAGTGCTTCATAGTGTGTTTTTGCATTTTCATGTGAATGAGATGTTTTCATTAATTTATTTTTTAAACAAAGGAGGAAAAACTGTTCATAAAAATACCCATCTACTAGGCCAGAGATTGTCTTATTATTGGGAGATGAGAGGATCTGTATTACTTACTATTGGGAAAAGCGTAAGTCAGTTAAGATCACGTGTGCCATAATAACCAATCACAATACAGCTTTGACGTCACTGAATTTCAGTCAGAGTTGTGCGACACTCAATTACCATACCATAGGAATGAATGAGAATTGCTGTAAGCTGAATCCCACCTGTCACAAAATGTCAGTGACTTCTCTTGTAAAACAGCATTTTTTTAATGTAAAATCTAAAAATAATTTTCTTCAAAAGTATTGTTTAGTGTAAAACATTACAGAAGATTAGCCGATAGGCTATCAATGTTTCCTCTACAAAGCTGTTTATTCTGCCTAGTGAAGCCTCTCTTCCATTGACATCCATTAAAAAAAACACAGCCTCTGGTCTCCTTTCCTTTTTTGGCTAAACGTTGCATGCTTGCCTTCAAGTGTCTTTGACTAGGCCTTAGTTTTGCACTCCCAGATATTACACATATGTCTGCAAGATGTCTGTTAAAGATCACTTGATCTGGAAATCATCTGCTGTGTACAAACCTCTGACAGATGGCCGTAAGATGTCAGTTTTACATATATTCTGAAACATAAACATCTTCAGGTTTCTATTTTTATTGCTTTCCAAAAGTCAAATGCATGACTGACTAATAGAGAACATTAGTGAAAAAAAAACTATGTTAAGTAGAAGATGTGGATATGTAATTGATAATTTAGCTGCAAAACCAACTGTTTCTTAACTTAACATATTTAATTAAGCATTTAAACAATTTCCATGAGCAGCAATTTACTGTGCAAGCATACATGCATACCATTATTCTATTAGTAATGTTTTCTTGCCTGTTTTGGGAGGGATGGGAGAGTGACGTCCTGATTTCTAGGGATACCCACTTGGTGCCTGCTCGCTTAAAGCAACACCCCACACAACCTTCCTGAGAAATTAGTCAGCTGAGTGGGTGAGTGAATCAGAAAGAGAGAAAGATGTGGCTCACTCTGTATATTTCTCTATATCTGTCCTTTAACTGTATATCTACAGCTTCAGAACTCAAATCAGGTACCTGTTTGCTACAGGGACGCTTCAAGTTGAATGGAATATACCAGGATGGTGATTTTATGCTTGGAGGCCTGTTTGAGGTTCACTTCTTCACAGTGTTCCCAGATCTAAGCTTCAAAACAAAGCCAGAACCACCATACTGTGAAACGTGAGTTAGATTGACAATAGCTATAAAGAGAGGGGAACAAAATTAATAAGAAGAATGGTAATAATAATAATAATTATTATTATTATTATTTTTGCCATCTCAGTTAATTTGAAGGGTCCTCAAGTGATGTGTGCACTCTGATGCATTTGCAGTATTAATTAATACTTGTATTTTTTTTTTTTTCTTAATAGTACTTTTAATATTACTACATGTCAACATTTATCTTTTCTTTTTTGTCCGTAGATTTAATATGGAAGGTTTCCAGCATGCACAGACCATGGCTTTTGCAATAGATGAAATCAACAAGAATCCCAACCTACTGCCTAACATCACTCTTGGTTACCATCTTTATGACAACTGTGTGATGCTAGGAATGGCGTTCCGGGCTGCTATGTCCCTGGGTAGTGGAACAGAGGAGTCCTTCTCTAACCTCAGCTGCACTGGCCCTCCTCCGGTTGTTGGAATCGTGGGGGATGCAAGTTCAACTCCTTCCATTGCAATTTCCAGTGTTCTGGGGCTGTTTCGAGTACCTATAGTAAGATGGGATGAAAAAGTAAAAATACACTGTATGCATATTTTTGCATATTCAGTTTGTATTTATTTATTTTTGCCTTTTTCAGCCATATGTATATCCTCAATCAGTTTCTTCCAAAAAGTTTTCATTTGCTTGTGTATAGAAAAAAAAGACAAAAGTACTGATTATTTTTTTGTTGATCTTCACTCTATTTCTCATTCTCATTCTGTCTTTTCCCTGTCCATCTCCCCTAATTAGGTCAGTCACTACGCCACATGCTCCTGTTTGAGTAACAGAAAAAAGTACCCATCTTTTTTCAGAACGATCCCCAGTGATGCCTTCCAGGTGCGGGCTATGATTCAGATCTTGAGACATTTTGGATGGACTTGGGTTGGTCTGCTCTACAGTGATGATGACTATGGTGTCTACGCTGCTCAGGCCTTTCAGCAGGAAATGCAGCTATTTGGACTTTGTGTTGCTTTTTCTGAATTCCTGCCCCATGATAACAACCTAAGAGATATTCAGCGTATAATGGGAGTGATTCAGGTCTCTACAGCTAGAGTGGTGGTTGTTTTTGCTCCTTCATCCTTTTTCATACCTTTGATGGAGGAGGTGGTGTTACAAAACATAACAGGCAGACAGTGGATTGCGAGTGAAGCTTGGGCCACCTCTCTTGAATCCCAAATTCCACGTTTCCTGCCCTTTCTGAGGGGCACACTGGGAATTGCTATAAGGCGTGGAGAGATCCAGAGGCTTCATGACTTTCTGTTACGTATTCGCCCTAGCAGTGAACCAAGAAATAATATGTTGAGAATCTTCTGGGAGAACATGTTTGGGTGCAGTTTTGAAAATGAGGGTAAAGAGACAGATGGAGAGCAAGTGAAAAAGGTGTGTACAGGACAGGAGGATCTGATCACTACAAACACACCATACACTGATGTTTCTGGGTTGAGGGCATCGTATAACGTCTACAAAGCAGTTTATGCCCTGGCACATGCACTTCATGACCTGATACATTGTGAGGAGGGGAGAGGACCATTTAGCGGGAACAAATGTGCTGACATAATCAACATGAAACCCTGGCAGGTGAGACTCACAAATATAGTGCAGATTCTCTCTAGGCATACAGAGGAGCTGAATATGGAAATGCAAAACATGTGCTCTATATTTATTCAAATTTCACATAAACATGTAACACCTGTCTTGTCTACAAACTGTACAGCTGGTTCACTACCTACAGAAAGTGAACTTTACCACAGGCTTTGGGGATCATGTGTCATTTGATAAGAATGGAGATGCTCTGGCCATCTATGATGTGCTGAACTGGCAGCCAAGCTCAGATGAATCAATAAGGATTTACACAGTCGGTGTCGTAAATGAAGTGACTGAAACAGGGATGGTGCTCACATTAGATGAGGATGCAATATACTGGAACTTTGAGACCAAAAAAGTAATTAACATTGCATGCCAATATGATATGAGTCAAATCTATGATACAACAAATGAGAATTAAATAATGGAAAGGTCCATTTTATCATTACATGATTGTTTATCATTATGAAACACATGACTAAAAACAGCTGATGTCTCTTTCAGGCCCCACGGTCTGTGTGCAGTGAGAGCTGCCCCCCAGGCACCAGACGAGCCACACGGAAAGGCTTTCCTGTCTGCTGTTTTGACTGCCTGCCATGTGGAGATGGAGAGATTTCTAATACAACAGGTGTGGAGATTATTGTTGGCAAGTTTACATCTTTAAAGTTATATCATTTGAAAGTTTTCTCACGAAAATAATTTTCTCACTCACAGATGCTATTGAATGTTTGGTGTGTCCAGATGAGTTCTGGTCCAATATAGATAAAGATCAGTGTGTCCCAAAAGATGTAGAGTTTCTATCCTATGAGGATCCTCTGGGCATCTCTCTCACCACTGCATCTCTGCTTGGCACCTGCTTCTGTGCTCTTGTGATGATTATCTTCGCTCTTCACCATAACACTCCCATAGTACGTGCCAACAATTCAGAGCTCAGCTTCCTGCTGCTGGTGTCACTTAAACTATGTTTCCTTTGTGTGCTGCTGTTCATTGGCCGGCCACAATTGTGGACGTGTCAATTAAGACATGCTGTGTTCGGCATAAGCTTTGTCCTGTGCATTTCTAGCATCCTGGTCAAGACTATGGTGGTAATAGCTGTGTTCAAGTCATCTCGACCAGAGGGCAAAGGAGCTATGAAATGGTTTGGAGCAGCTCAACAAAGATGTACAGTTCTGGTCCTAACAGCCCTTCAGGTTGTGATATGTACAGTCTGGCTATCAACTGCCTCTCCAACACCACATAAAAATAATCAGTATATCCGCTCTAAAATAGTATATGAGTGTGCTATAGGTTCAGTGGCAGGTTTTTCCATGTTACTCGGCTATATTGGTCTTTTAGCAGCAATAAGTTTCCTGTTAGCCTTCCTGGCGAGAAACCTTCCAGATAATTTTAATGAAGCAAAGTTCATAACTTTTAGCATGCTAATCTTCTGTGCCGTGTGGATTGCATTTGTTCCAGCATATGTGAGCTCACCAGGGAAATATGCAGTAGCTGTAGAAATATTTGCCATCTTGGCTTCCAGTTTTGGTTTACTGGTGGCCATATTTGCCCCAAAGTGCTACATCATCCTTTTACATCCAGAGAGAAACACTAAAAATGCCATCATGGGAAGAGAAACACATAAGAAATAGTTTTTGCAATGGCTGCTTTGTGTTGTATTGTATTTATTAACACCCATTCAATTGCTTTAAAATGACACTGTTTATTAAACTTCCTTTACTTCTGTTATATTCTCATCCATGTAAAACTGATTAATTTCCTTAATAAATGAAATAGTAGTATAGATCAGCTCTATCAGCTTCATTCTATAGACAAATCAAAAACTTTCAAACATGATTTATTTAAAACATGTCCTTCCTATCAGACATGCATTTGAATTATTCACATTAGTGATGTTGTAACATTGAATATTTCAGTGCCTTTGGCAGTATATACTGTAGTTGCCAACAGCACACAGAGCTAAGGTGCCTATAGGTTCGTTTTAAGGAGACCATCTATGTTCGGTACTGTCCACCATTTTGCCTTTACTAGGTAAGACAGTTGACAGGTAATGTCTTAGTAGACATTTTTAGTGTTTTGGGCCTCTACTCAACATGAAAGCATAGAACTACTGAGCATATGGTATGTTTAGAAATATATTTTCACAAACAAAACATACGTTTTAGTTTAATTGGTATGTTTGCAACAATAATTGGTAACAATAATACTTGGGTAACACTGTTGACTGTCAATTAATCCACTCTTGACACAGGTTTGCTAGTTTAACCAATATTAGGGGATAGAGAGAGAACAACTTCTAGTGTTTCATCCATGTGCTTCTAGAGGAAATATTATCATACTGATCATATATCAAATGAAAATTATGAAGTTAATTTATATTTGAGGTCATTTTCATGCTTAAATTCAGAGTGGAATGATCAACTTTACAAAATCAGACAGCTGAATATCAGTGTTGTATGTGATATGAACATCATTTTTGAACAAAAGATAAGGCTTTTTCAACATAGTGGTCTGGTGTCTTTTGTCTGGTTTTGGTTCTGTGTTTCACTGTCAGTGTCAGGATCTAGACTGCCATGCTCTGTACACTCTATCATCTTGAGTGTTTCTGTTTCAGAACAAACACACAAGACAGAATAACACTTGGCAGACAAACATATTCATCACATGGTTTCAGCACATGGTTTCTGTTATGTGTGTTCACCAGTGTGCTTTACATAGATGGCTTTTGTTTGTTTTTGTGTGCCAAGTGCTATCAGTCAGTCTCTTGTCGATCTCTCATATTGGAACTCCACGGCTAGTTTCCTGACGAGTTTAGCTCTAACAAGCTACTGTGTTCAGACATACTTGCTAATTACAGACAAGTTTGTGTAATTTGGGTTGTAACTAAAGTCTGCTGTAAAATGGCCCTCCAGGACTGGAGTTGAAGAACACTGAACTACTTTTTGTAAAAGTAGCTTGTTTTCAACATTTTTATTAACATAAACTTGATTTCAATTAGATTATTTGAATATATTAATGATAGTTTAATTCAAATTTAAAATCAGTATATTCTGGTTCAATAACATCCTCTCTGTCAAAATCTTCAGACATGATTATGAAGACTGTTTAATGTAGGGTAGACCGGATACAGTTGATGCACTTTTGCTTTTTACGTTGCCACACCAAAACTAGGGACTGAAAAGAAGTGATTTTTCTTATGACATTTCCTTTACTTGTCTACTAAAATATTAATACTTTTTAACATCCATAAGTAAGTAATATTTGCCATAATTAGCTCTTAAACACAAGAAGCTTTTTGGTTCTCTTTCACCATCTCTGGCTGGTGGAATGATCTTCCCACCGCTATCCGGAACATAGACTCCCTAACAACTTTCAAGCGACTGCTGAAAACTCATCTCTTTCGATACTTGAATTAAAAAAATTTTTTGTTCTACTCTTTTCCTGTTCTTCCCTTTCTAGCTTGTACTAATCTGAACAATGCCTGTTATATGGTATTATGAGCACTTCCTAAGTCGTTTTACCTCTTTATTTAGGATAAATCACTTGATGTATTCCCCACTTGTAAGTCGCTTTGGATAAAAGCGTCTGCTAAATGAATAAATGTAAATGTAAATGTAAATGTTTTGTACCTGAGTACGGTTGAGACACCCATCTGTAATGCTGTAAAGCTGCCTTACTAATTAATTGCAAATGTAAAATACCTTTAAAAATGAATATTCAGCAGTTTTTGTTTCCATTCAGTATTTTATTTGATTATTTGTGTAGTTAAAAGTAGTTCATTTGTAAAACACTGTACAGTAATGGCAAGCAGCGATACAATATTTAATTTTAGTTGATCATTTTAATAGTAACAGTTGAAAAGTTGAGTAACAGTAAAAAACATTGAACAATTGCAAACAGCAATAATAAAACAGATTAATTGCAAACAATAACCTAATAAACATAATAACAATAAACATAATAAATAAAACATAATAACAATAGCCTAATAAACCATAAAAACAATACAAAGATCATTCTCAAAACAAAGTTATATTGTCTGAATGTGAATATACCTTACGTTGTGCAACTAAACCTACCTTAGAAAGAAACTATGCCGATCTCTTCGGTTTGGAAAAGCACATGTTCTTCAGATTTTCCACGACTGAAGAGGCCGCTAAGGAGCTATTGTCAGACCTTACATTATCTTGTGTGGCCAGAGTGTATAGATGGTTTCTGGATAACAAAGGCATTGATGCCATTAACTGGCCTTCACATTCCCCAGACCTGAATCCAGACCTCAAGCCACCAAATAGCACCACAGACTGTCCAAGAGCTCAGTGATGCCCTGATTCACATTTGGCAGGAGATCTCCAAGGACACTATTCATTATCTCATCAGGGGCATGCTGTTGGCTCTGCAGAGAGGTGCATTGGTTACACTTTATTTTGATAGTCTACTTCAGACATTCTATTAACTATAAGTAATTTTGCAACTACTTGTCAACTAACTCTCATTAATTTACAACTACATGTTTACTAACTCTCAGAACAGACTGTTAGGTTAGGTTTAGGGTTAGTAGAATAAGTTGACATATAACTGCAAAGTTTAGAAGAGTGTTAGAAGATATTAAGCAGACAGTTTACTAATACTCTAATGACTAGTTGACATGCAGTCGCAAAGTTACTTACTGTTAGTGGAATGTCTAAAGTGGACTATCAAAATAAAGTGTTACCGGTGCATTTTGATCCATGTGCTAAGTCGATATCTGCTTCCAGCCTGGCAGATAACCCTACTTGGTTATCTGTGCGTTACTTGGAAAAAATGTGTTAAAACGTTATCACATTATCAAATGTGATAAAACAGATGTTGCTTATTTGCTATTGACTTTCTTTTAAACTAAAAATAAGAGGGGTGAAAGTCAATTATCCCTTTTGAAACCAATGCCTTGCTAAAACCTGTTTCATCAAACTCTAACTATCAGCGAAGATTCAAGATGTTCTTTGCTGTAAAATACCACATCATAAGATATATGTGGATTGGATTGTCAATCATTCACAAGTGCTATTGGTGCTTGGGCCCTGATGATTGCCATTTACAACTGCCATTGTTGCCAAAAAGTGGTCAACAACATTTAAAGCTTTACATATCCTTGGTAAGTCTATGATTAAAGGATTTATTTCTGTAAATTACTGTTGTTATAAATAAATAAATAAATAAAATTTGTGATGGCAAGTGACGTGTGTGTATGTGAGATTTCAAAATGATACAAAACCATATTAGCACCATCAGTCTAACTAGAAATAAAAAATGATAGAGACATGATCAAATTTCTTTCATTTGTTGTGACAAGAAACTATTCCTTACCATACACACACCACAGAATCCAGAGCTACTTTTCTCTGTGCACAGATATGACACAACACACACGGGCAAATTGCATTTGTATACAATTTCCTGTGAAATCAAATGCAAGACTGACATCTAGAGGACATTCTGAGGAAAACCACTTTCAAATAGAAAACATGGAGAACTTTATACAATTTATAAATTATCCCAAATGCATTTTTGTCAGTTCAGCATCTCTAGATACACCCCTGCCCCCATCACCATTTAAGAACTAGTTCTATCCTAAACAACTCCCATAGCTGTCACTACTTAACATCAATTTAGAATATAGTGATGGGCTGATGACACACTGATTTCCAGGGATGCTCACTTAGCACCACCTGCTCTTTTAAAGCAACACCCCACACAACATTCATCATAAATTAAGCACACTGAGAAATAGAGAAATAGAGATGGGGATCGCTTTGAAGGTCTGCCTGTATCTGCTTTTTAACTTTATTTCAGCAGATTCAGAGCTCAGATCAGTAACCTGTCAGCTACAGGGACACTTCAGGTTAAATGGAATGTACCAGGATGGTGATGTTATATTTGGAGGCCTGTTTGAGGTTGATTTCCTCACAGTGTTCCCAGAGCTGAGCTTCAGAACAGAGCCGGAACCACCATACTGTGAGCAGTGAGTTTAGACTGGAAACGAATAGTTACACAAAGCTTAAACAAAAAGAGAACAGTTGGAGGAGAGAGACATTCTAAAACTATGGAAATATACTTGAAAAAAAAAAAAAAAAAAAAAAAAAAAAAATATATATATATATATATATATATATATATATATATTCCTTACAAAATATGTTCTTATATATGTTACACAAATGATGCTTTACTCCTTTGCTGATTGACATTTTCTCTTTTGTACTGCTTATATTATTCCAGAACAGTTAAATCAATATTTGTTTCACTTTTTCTTAGATTTGATATGGAAAGCTTTCAGCAGGCACAGACCATGGCTTTCGTAATAGATGAGATTAATAAGAATCCAAACCTACTGCCTAACATCACTCTTGGTTACCATCTTTATGACAATTGTGTGATGCTAGGAATGGCGTTCCGGGCTGCCATATCCTTGGCTAGTGGAACTGAGGAGTCCTTCCCTAACCTCAACTGCACTGGCCCACCACCAGTGATTGGAATTGTGGGGGATTCAAGTTCAACTGTTTCTATTGCAATTTCAAGTATTCTGGGGCTGTTTCGAGTACCTATAGTAAGAGAAAAAAGTTCTAAAAATGTTTTGTTATTGTTGTTGATCATCTCTCCATGTCTGTTTCATGCCTTCCCCTCTATCTCCATCTCCCCTAATTAGGTTAGTCACTACGCCACCTGCTCCTGTTTGAGTAACAGGAAAAAGTACCCCTCTTTCTTCAGAACGATCCCCAGTGATGCCTTCCAGGTGCGTGCTATGGTTCAGATCTTAAAATATTTTGGATGGACCTGGGTTGGTCTTATCTACAGCGATGATGACTACGGCATCAATGCTGCTCAATCCTTCCTGCAGGAAATGCAGCTGTTTGGAGGTTGTGTTGCTTTTTCTGAAATCCTGCCCAATGATAACAATCCCAAAGACATTCAGCATATAACAAGAGTGATTCAGGCCTCTACAGCTAGAGTGGTGGTTGTTTTTTCCACTCCTTCCTTTTTGATACCATTGATAGATGAAGTGGTGTTGCAGAACATGACAGGTAGGCAGTGGATTGCCAGTGAAGCTTGGGCCACATCTTTTGTACACCACACTCCACGTTTACTGCCCTTCATGAAGGGCACAATAGGCATCGCTATCAGGCGTGGAGAGATTCAGGGGCTTTATGATTTTCTACTTCGTCTCCGTCCTAACAATGATCCAAAAAATAATATGCTGAGGTTGTTTTGGGAGAAAATGTTCAGGTGCCGTTTCGAAGCTGGGGGTCGGGAGACAGGTGGAGAGCAAGTGAAAAAGGTGTGTACAGGACAGGAGGATCTGAGCACCACAAACACGCCATACACTGATGTTTCAGAGCTGAGAGCCTCTTATAATGTCTATAAGGCAGTTTATGCCCTGGCACATGCACTTCATGACCTGATGCAGTGTGAGGAGGGAAGAGGGCCATTCAGTGGGAATAGCTGTGCCGACATGACAAACCTGAAACCTTGGCAGGTAAGACCGACAGGTATAGTTAGATTCTCTCCAGGCTTATAAAAGAGCTGAGGTGGAAGTCCAAATTTCATGTAACATCTGTCCTTTCTACAAACTGTACAGCTGGTTCACTACCTACAGAATGTGAACTTCACCACAGGCTTTGGGGATCATGTGTCATTTGATGAGAATGGAGATGCTCTGGCGATCTATGATGTGCAGAACTGGCAACCGAGCTCTGATGGATCAATAAGAGCCCAAACAGTTGGTGTAGTAAATGAAGAGGAGACAACAGGGATGGTGCTTACACTGAATGATGATGCATTATATTGGAACTTTGAGCCTAAAAAAGTAACTAGCATTGCTTGTTAAATGTCATTGTTTTTGGAGATACAGTCTAAAAATAATCAATAGCTATGAAAAGACAATTAAGAATAAAGTAATGGAAAGGCCAAGCTTGTCATTATGTAAAAAAAAAAAAAATGATAGACAAACACATGACTAATAACAGATGATGTCTCTATCAGCCCCCAAGGTCTGTGTGCAGTGAAAGCTGTCCCATGGGCACAAGGCGAGCCACAAGGAAAGGCTTTCCTGTCTGCTGTTTTGACTGCCTGCCATGTGGAGATGGAGAAATTTCTAATACAACAGGTGAGGAGATTATTTTTAGCCTAATTAGTAAAGAATTTGAAAGTGATATCCTCTTAAAATTCTCACCTCCTTGTCTTTTTCTTACTCATAGATGCTATAAAGTGCATAGTGTGTCCAGATGAGTTCTGGTCGAATTCATATAAAGATCAGTGTGTCCCCAAAGAAGTAGAGTTTCTGTCCTATGAAGATCCTCTGGGCATATCTCTGACCACTGCTTCCCTACTAGGTGCCTGCTTTTGTGCTCTTGTGATGATCATCTTCGCTCTTCACCGTAATACTCCCATAGTACGTGCCAACAATTCAGAGCTCAGTTTCCTACTGTTGCTGTCACTCAAACTGTGTTTCCTTTGTGTCCTGCTTTTCATTGGCCGGCCACAATTGTGGACGTGTCAGTTAAGGCATGCTGTGTTTGGCATAAGCTTTGTCCTGTGCATCTCCAGCATCCTGGTCAAGACTATGGTGGTAATAGCTGTGTTCAAGTCATCTCGACCAGAGGGCAAAGGTGCTATGAAATGGTTTGGAGCAGCTCAACAAAGATGCACAGTTCTAGTCCTAACAGCCATCCAGGTTGTAATATGTGCAGTCTGGTTATCGACTGCCTCTCCAACACCCCATAAAAACAACCAGTATATCCGCTCTAAAATAGTATATGAATGTGCTATAGGCTCAGTGGCTGGTTTTTCTATGCTGCTGGCATACATTGGACTGTTGGCAGCAGTAAGCTTCCTGTTAGCCTTCCTGGCGAGAAACCTTCCAGATAATTTTAATGAAGCAAAGTTCATCACTTTTAGCATGTTGATTTTCTGTGCTGTGTGGATTGCATTTGTTCCAGCATATGTGAGCTCACCAGGGAAATATGCAGTAGCTGTAGAGATATTTGCTATTTTAGCTTCTAGTTTTGGATTACTGGTGGCCATATTTGCCCCTAAATGCTACATTATCCTCTTACATCCAGAGAGGAACACTAAAAAAGCCATCATGGGAAGAGAAACGCAAAAGAAATAGTTTTACATTACTGTGGTGTAAAACTGTAAACTCTGATTTGACTCTGATTTATGATTTTGGGTTTCACCTCTGTAAACAAATTAGCAAAATCTGTACAATTCTTTTTTTGTTTTCTTTCATTTATTATTAACATTAGGAGTGTATTAGGGGTATTTTATTTTATTTTATTTCATTTATTTTAGTATGCATATGAGCTAAATTAATTCAGCATTGTTTTAACTACACTTTGAGTTTTATATCTATTGTAATACATTTAACATCCAGTATCAATATTCCAATGTTTTGTTTTGTTTTTTCAGTTGATGCATGAGTAAATAAAGCTTTGTTTTGTTTTTGTTTATTTTTTATTATTTATTTGTTTATTTATTTATTTATTTTATAAAAAGGAAAGACTCAAATTTTCAAATTCTATCAGTTTTATTTTGAAATCTACACAATAAATGCCTTTTAATGCACTTTAATGTGGCATGAGAGATCACTGCAGCAGTGACAGCAGAGCACATGTGAACACTTTAATGAAGCCCTATTAAAAACTGCCGCCCTAAGGTGGTCAAACTGTGCATGTTGACATGGTCCAATTTCACACGTTCCATTTAAAAACAACGGGAAGGGCATGGGGAGGTGAATGATGCAGTATAACACTAATAGGGGTAATTTATAATTGATTACATAAATAATAAAGATTTAATTTTGCTGTAATACATAATACATGGAACAGTTTTGATGCTACATTGATTGTTTCTAAGGGTTGTTACTGGGAGTGTTGCGCAGTAATGCAAAGAACTTGCTGGGTGAAGCTGTCATAGCCTTTAAAACACTGAATAAAAGCCTGAATAAAACACAGCTGCTGACCAATGAAAATAACCATTTTATAATAAGTTAATAATTAACACATTTACATATTCATGGTTCAAAAATAATCTTAAAGTAATCAAAAAGTAGTCCAATTTTATTACCTATAATATGTAATGTAATGGATTGCATTACTAACTAAATTTTTTCCTATATAATTTGGAATCAGTAACAGTGTATGAGTTTTAATGTATTTTTAGGAACATGAAGAATCATTTGATTCAAACATTTCATATTTCTTGTATTTTGATAAGGAATCAAAAGGTCAACAATATATTTTGGGGCAATACCATGCAATGCTTTAAAAATCATCAACAGGATCTTAAACTAAATTCTAGAACACAAATCCGAGGCAACCAAAGGCAAACCGAAAATTATCTATCCTGTAAAGGGCTCATCATATGCCCATATTCCACAAGTTGATATGATTCGTTAGAGTCTTAAGGAGAAGACTAAAACATACTTTGGTTAAAATCTAAGTGGTAGTGTAAAAAAACACCCTTTTTACCGAGCCGTTTTGTTGTATTTGCCTTTAAATGCTAATGAGCTCTGCTCACCCCGCCCCTCTCTTCTGGGGGCTGATGAGCCCTCTGCTTACTTTAGCCGCGATGGCGATCGGACAATTCACAGCTCACTCAGCTCAGTCAGTGTGGCTCTAAGGTAAGATGGCCGTGTCAATCCACTATCGTGGAAGCGGCCTTGGTCGACTTGACGTCACATAGACAAGATGCCTGAGAATGGCCTGATTTGAATAAGGGGATATTACTTATAAAGATTTAAAAAATACCACTGGGTGGATTTTTATCATTACAAAATGATCTCGTGGTCATGTCATTTTATCATTTCCTAGCAGTTAATATAAAATTTCTGCTAATAAATATCTCATGGTCACTTCCTGTTCACCATTGCATTCATGTGTGTTGCTATACCAGGGGGAAAGGGGGATAGAGTGCATAGGGCCCAGATTTTGAGTGGGGCCCAGAATGATGTCCACTGGGGGGCCCGAAAACCCCACCACCACCACCACCTTACCTGACTAAAAAACAGTTTCCCTGCTTTAATGACTTACAACCACCAACCAGACAAAACATTATTGCTTTTGATACTACCTAGTAGACTTCATAAAAATATGCATAGTTTGATACAGAGCATTTTTCTGTGTATTACCATTTGATAGTATCCCTTTCCCCTGGTACTGCCACAGGCTTCTGTTTTAATTTCTCAGCAGATGTCCAATGCATGCCTGACATCTAGAGGACATTCTGAGTAAAATTACTGTCCCATAATCTCTAAATAAACTCACTGGAAAAATGTTTATTATTTCTCTCCTGTTTTTCTTCCCCAGTTAAGGACTGATTTAGTAAAATAACATACACATCAGTACTACCCTGGCAGCAAAGTAAACACAAAAACAAATCCCAAAGTTGCAATTTTTATTTACAAAAATATATAATAAAGAGATTGGAAGGTGACATTCAGGTATGTCAATTTGGCACCACCCACTATTTTGAAATAACACCCCACATAATCTTCATTATAAATTAGTGAGCTGAGAAGGTGGGTGGCTCAGAAAAAGCAAGACATGTGGATCACTCAGTATATTTCTCTATACCTGTCCTTTAACTATATTTTTGCATCTTCAGTCCTCAGATCAGACACATGTCAGCTCCAGGGGCGCTTTCGGTTGAACGGCATGTACCAGGATGGAGATGTTATACTCGGAGGCCTGTTTCAGGTTCATTTCTTCACAGTTTTCCCAGATCTGAGCTTCAAAACAGAACCAGAACCACCATACTGCGAAAAGTGAGTCTGGTCCCAGAAATATGGATATTCTTCTTGCCCTTTTTTACTTGTTAATTTGCTCAAATGCTGCCTTGACAAAACCATTGTTAATGTCAGCCTTTTTTTTTTTAGATTTGATATGGAAAGCTTCCAGCAGGCACAGACTATGGCTTTCGCAATAGATGAGATCAATAAGAACTCAAACTTACTGCCTAACATCACTCTTGGTTACCATCTTTATGACAACTGTGTGAGACTAGGAATGGCATTCCGGGCCGCAATATCTCTAGTCAGTGGAACTGAGAAGTCCTTCTCCAACCTTAACTGCACTGGCCCTCCGCCAGTGGTTGGTATTGTGGGGGATCCAAGTTCAACTCCTTCCATTGCGATTTCCAGTGTTCTAGGACTATTTCGAGTACCTATAGTAAGATGGGATGAAAAAAGTACAAATACACTGTATGCATATTTTTGCACTTTTCAGTTAAATGTTGTGTCCTTTTTAACCATATGTATCCTTGATCTGTTTCTTCCAGAACTTCCTTTATCATCTGCTCATGCACAAAAAAAAGACAAAACCACTGATCATTTAAACTGATCATCACTCTTTTTTTTTTTTTTTCTGTCTCATGTCTTTCTCTCTCTATTTATCTTATTAGGTTAGTTACTACGCCACGTGCTCCTGTTTGAGTGACAGGAAAAAGTACCCCTCTTTCTTCAGAACAATCCCCAGTGATGCCTTTCAGGTGCGGGCTATGGTTCAGATCTTGAGGCATTTTGGATGGACCTGGGTTGGTCTCATCTACAGTGATGATGATTATGGCGTCTATGCAGCTCAGTCCTTCCTGCAGGAAATGCAGCTGTTTGGACATTGTGTTGCTTTTTCCGAAATCCTGCCCCATGATAACAACCTAAGAGATATTCAGCATATAATGGAAGTGATTCAGGCCTCTACAGCTAGAGTGGTGGTTGTTTTTTCCACTTCATCCTTTTTGTTACCTTTGATGGATGAGGTGGTGTCGCAGAACATGACAGGCAGACAGTGGATTGCGAGTGAAGCATGGGCCACCTCACCTGTATACCACACTCCACGTTTACTGCCCTTCCTGGGGGGCACACTAGGCATTGCCGTTAGACGTGGAGAGATCCAGGGACTAAGTGACTTTTTGCTACGTATTCGTCCCAGCAATGAACCAAAAAATAATATGCTGAGGATCTTCTGGGAGAACATGTTTAGGTGTAGTTATGAAACTGGGGGTACAGTGAAAGATGGAGAGCAAGTGAAAAAGATGTGTACAGGTCAGGAGGATCTGAGCACCACAAATACACCATACACTGATGTTTCCGGGTTGAGAGCAGCTTATAATGTCTACAAGGCAGTTTATGCCCTGGCGTATGCACTTCATGACCTGATGCAGTGTGAGAAGGGGAGAGGACCATTCAGTGGGAATGGCTGTGCCGACATAACCAACCTGAAACCCTGGCAGGTAAGACCCACAGGTATAGTGAATATTTTTTTCAGGCATGTAGACCAGCTGTATGTGGAAAACAAAATATTTGCTTTATATTAATTCAAATTTCAGATAAACAGATAACACCTGTCTTGTCTACAAACTGTACAGCTGGTTCAATACCTACAGAAAGTAAACTTCACCACAAGCTTTGGGGATCATGTGTCATTTGATAAGAATGGAGATGCTCTGGCCATCTATGATGTGCTGAACTGGCAGCCAAGCTCAGATGGATCAATAAGGATCTACACAGTTGGTGTAGTAAATGAAGCTGCAACAACAGGAATGGTGCTCACACTGGATGAGGAGGCAATATACTGGAACTTTAAGACCAAAAAAGTAACCAACATTGCTTGTTAATGTCATCCTTTTTGCAGATATAAATAATAAATAATATAATTTTCAATAAATAATATTCAACAATATGATAATACAAACAAATGAGAATAAATAATAGAGGCCAAAATATTTTAATTTTGTAAAAGAGATGAGTAACACATAGCTGATAACAGATGATATCTCTTTCAGCCCCCAAGGTCTGTGTGCAGTGAGAGCTGCCCCCCAGGAACCAGACGAGCCACACGCAAGGGCCTTCCTGTCTGCTGTTTTGACTGCCTGCAATGCAGAGATGGAGAGATTTCAAACACGACAGGTGCATATTTCACTAAGGAGATTATTGTTTGAAAATTTAAAAGTAACTCAGTTGCCTCTTATTTTTTTACCTTCTCTCTCTCACTTAATCACAGATGCTATTGAGTGCATAATGTGTCCAGATGATTTCTGGTCCAATGCAGATAAGAATCAATGTGTCCCAAAAGAAGTAGAGTTTCTGTCCTATGAGGATCCTCTGGGTATCTCTTTGACCACTGCATCTCTGCTTGGCACTTGCATATGTGGTCTTGTCATGATTGTCTTCGCTCTCCACCGTAACAGTCCCATAGTACGTGCAAACAATTCAGAGCTCAGCTTCCTGCTATTGGTGTCACTCAAACTGTGTTTTCTGTGTGTGCTGCTTTTCATTGGCCAGCCACAATTGTGGACGTGTCAGTTAAGACATGCTGTGTTCGGCATAAGCTTTGTCCTGTGCATCTCCAGCATCCTGGTCAAAACTATGGTGGTAATAGCTGTGTTCAAGTCATCTCGACCAGAGGGCAAAGGAGCAATGAAATGGTTTGGAGCAGTGCAACAAAGATGCACAGTTCTGGTCCTGACAGCCCTTCAGGTTGTGATATGTGCAGTCTGGCTATCAACTGCCTCACCGACACCCCATAAAAACATTCAGTATATCCGCTCTAAAATAGTATATGAATGTGCTATAGGCTCGGTGGCTGGTTTTTCTATGCTGCTGGGATACATTGGACTGTTAGCAGCAATAAGCTTCCTGTTAGCCTTCCTAGCGAGAAACCTTCCAGATAATTTTAATGAAGCAAAGTTCATCACTTTCAGCATGTTGATCTTCTGTGCTGTGTGGATTGCATTTGTTCCAGCATATGTGAGCTCACCAGGGAAATATGCAGTTGCTGTGGAGATATTTGCCATTTTGGCTTCTAGTTTTGGATTACTGGTAGCCATATTTGCCCCTAAGTGCTACATCATCCTTTTACATCCAGAGAGAAACACTAAAAATGCCGTCATGGGAAGAGAAACACAAAAGAAATAGTTTAACATCCTGCTTGGATATCTCTGGTGTATGAACCTTTAAATCAATCAATGCCTTGCTTGTAGACACAAGTATAACTGATCCTAGTGTATGTAATTAAAACACATGACTTACAATACATACAGATGGCTCAATGTCTGTTTTGCATACTGTATTGAAACATGATAAACTTACTAAAATAACAGTAAATTGTAATAAAATAAAAAAAAATAAATAAATGCTTTTTATTTGTCTCTCATGGTGTGTGCATATAGGCGAACTATGCTGGTGCCTAGGGTTGCAAAAAGGAAAGATATTATTTTATTAGTCATTAATTTGGAATGTTTGCATTCATATCAACAGGATATCATTTACCATTAGCTAAATTTAAATTAACTTTCCTTCAAATACCTAAATCCAATCAAAAAACCCTGTTGAATGACTTAAAGGGGACATCGGATACCCATTTTCCACAAGTTGGTGTGATTCTTTAAGGTCTTCATGAAACGTCTGTAATATACTTTGGTTAAAATTTCTCAATGGTCATATAAAACAACACTATTTTAAATAGTCAAAAACAGCTCTGTTCACAGCGGCCCATTTCAGTACATGCCTCTTTAAATGCTAATGAGCTATGCTCACCCCGCCCCTTTCTTCCATGGAAGAGGAAAAGCGATTTGCAAAACCTGCCTTGAATTGCCTCTTAATCAGGAAGCAGTCTGTAGTAAAATGATTTGCACAGACATAAACCAATTTAGTAGTGATGGGTTGTTCTTGAACGATTCGTTCATTTTGAATGACTTTTTAATGTGACTCGAACGAGTCGTCTCGGGGAGTGATTCGTTCTATTGCGCATGCGCAACATCCTATTAGGTTCTGTACTGGAATTACTTCACCTGTTTCGAGTCTTCAGGTTTTTCAAGTCATTTGTTCATCTTATGGGGCTTTCATGTGATAAACGAACGACTCGAACACGAAGACTCGAGAGATGAACTAATCAAATCTTTTTCCGGCTCAGACTGCATTGGTTAAGCTTATGGGGCTGTCACGTGATGAATGAACGACTCAAACCCAAAACCCCTTGTCAGATAAGAGGTGAGGTGAGTTAATCATAGACTAAAGACCCAGGTAAACAATGAATTAATCTTTTCTGTTTGTTATAGCATTATAGTTTTGTCTTGTTTGTAGTGTAGTCAACGTTTGTGTAAGCAGTAGATGTGTTAGGGACGTAATATGTAACATTTTAATTATGTTTTGCTAAAATGAACAAAATGACTCGAAAAATGATTTGTTCATTTTGCTGAACGAGACTCAAAGGTCCGAATCAGTAAAATGATTTGAACTTCCCATCACTACAATTTAGGTGTATTCAGTGGAGCATTAACATCAAAAAAACTCCTGTATTACTTACAAGATATTGTTGTCACTACAGCTGCTTGAGTGCAGAGAAAATGGCGGACAGCATACAACCGGCTGAGGGCCAAAATATGCTAATCCACCTTATTTTTCCCAATAAGAGCGGGTGCATCCATCTATAAATTTAATGAGTCTGGCTTCCAAGTCTCATCCGAGTCCAGCTATTTTTAGCTGTACAAAACAGCTTGTTTTGCTGCTTGATATTTCACATTGTTGTGTCTTGCCATATTATTTTAATGCATTTTCTTAATTATAAAGACACTGGTTTGTAGTGCAAACAGTTTTATTGTTTACTGCATGTTGTTATTCTCATTATTTCCCTGTAGCAGCTAATAAACAGGAAGTCTTGCCCATAGGCTTACTTCCACATTGAAGAATAAGGGGGATACAGGACCGTTTATATGCAAACACTATGTTAAAGTGAATTTTATATCTCAGGTGGGGGTTTCATATCATTATCTCCATTGACCTCCTATGATGTTCAAACCCAGATAGGGAGACATTAATAAAATTTTCAGTTTTCATCATTTTGGTTGAGACTGACATTTCAATATTTAAAGCTGATAGCTCCCATGGGTGGAGACAGGGATATTAAACTAACATTGATTTGTTGTTGACAACCACAAAATTATGAAAGTGTATCTCTGCATAATCACCTGACCTGGGATCTGATGCTATCCTGTGCCTTATTTCTTGTTTCCAGATTACTGCTTTACCATTTTAAGATTGTACTTGTATTCATTTTTACATTTCAAAAAGCTTCAGTTTTTACAGCGGTTTGTCGATTTTATCCCACTCTACATTTTATTTTGAAATAGAAGATGTGTGAAGAAAACAATGCTACATTTTAGGACATATTCATAGCAGGTTTTCTTGTATTATCATTGTAAGTGTGTAATCACTTTTGTCAGTTCTGAAAATTTACTTGGACAAAATCTTGAGGACTGATTTGAGAAGCATTTGCACTAAATGAATAACAGAAACAAACATGGCTCTGATTCAGAACAGCTTTATTATAGGAAAACAGAATCACAAGAAAGTTTCTCACATGTATAATTATGCTTTTCCCATAAGAAACTTTTTAGTGTTGTTTTCTGGCTTGAGTAAAATAATGTAACATTTTGGGACGAAGATACAAAACAAAAGTCCAAAACTAGAAGCCAATATGGCAAAAATTTCCACAGCTACGCTGTACTTCCCTGGCGAGCTGACATATGCTGGAACAAATGCAATCCACACAGCACAGAAGATCAGCATGCTGAAAGTGATAAATTTTGCCTCATTAAAATTATCTGGAAGTTTACGAGCAAAGAAGGCCAGCAGGAAGCAGACAGCAGCCAGAAAGCCAACGTAGCCCAGTACACACGAAAATCCCACAACTGACCCAACTGTGCACTCAAGGATGACCTTTGACCCATGTATTCCAAAGTTACGGCGAGGTGAAGGCGGACTGACATGGAGCCAAATGGCACAGATAACCACCTGAACACTGGTGAAGACCAAAACACTTCCTCTCTGCTGGCCCGGTCCAAACCATTTAATAAGAGCTGAGGATCCAGGTCTAGTGGAGTGGAATGCAACTAGAACCACAATTGTTTTAACCAGAATACAGGATATGCACAGGACAAAACTTATCCCAAATGCAGCCTGTTGAAACCTACATGACCAGAGCGATGGCTGGCCTACAAACACCAGCGAGCACAAAAAGCAGAGTTTGAGAGACAGCAGGAGCAGGAAGCTAAGCTCTGAGTTGTTGGCCTTAACTATCGGAGTGCTCTTATGGTACAAGAAAATCACAGCAACTGTAGCTGTTATGATAGTACCCGAAACAGCAATACTTATCAGCGTGATGCCCATCGTTTCTCTAACGGAGAGAAACTCAGTCTCACGGGGCACACATTCATTTCTGAAACTATTAGACCAGAACTCTTGGGGACAGCGATAGCATTTTATTGAGCCTAGGGAAAAACAAAAAGAGCAACATCAAAGCTTTATGGCATTTAGTGACTTAAGAAATTAGTGTTAGAGAATGTGTTAATGACCTGTACTGTTACTGATTTCCCCCTCCGTACAGGGCAGGCAGTCAAAACAGCACACTGGCAGACCCTTCTTAATGGCTTTACGTGTCCCAGGGGGACACTCGGAAGTGCACACGGACACAGGAATCTGGGAACACATATTACACAGTATATTACACATTTTATTGCATAATCATTTAGATTTATATTAGAAGTCCATCTCACCTTCCCAAGGTCTCCAGGCCATGAAATAGCTGACTCATTAATAATGAGCTGGTTCCCATTTACTCGTCCGATGGAAACATACTGGAGAGAACCATCAGGAGTTCTCTGCCAATTTACCAGGTTATAGACAGGTGGGATGCTGCCATTCTGGAAATAAAACTTCTCTCCTATCTGAGTGGTGAAACGAACTTGTCCAATGTGCTGTAAAAGCTGAACATGTCAGGAAAAGACAGAATATTCGGTAACACTTTACAATACGGTTCATTAGTTAGCATCAGTTAACTACGTTAGAACTAAGAATGAACAATACTTCTACATCTATTACTAATCTTAGTTATTGTTAATTTCAGCATTTACTAATGCATTAGTAAAATCACATTAGTTAATGTACTGTGAACTAACATGAGCAAACAATGAACAACTGTATTTTTTATTAACTAACATTAACAAAGATTAATAAATAGTGTAATAAATGTATTGTTCATTGTTCATTCATGTTAACAAACATTAAACATTATATATGTTGTTTATAAAAGTGATTAAATGTGAGTAAATATGACTTGCTTAAAAAAAGCCGCACATAAAACTAACATTCAAATTATGTTCATTTGATTAAGTGCATTCAGTACACTTTATTTTAAGGTGTCCTTGTTAGAGTGTAACCATACATTTAAGTATTGTGTAATATTAATTAACTACTTACTATATGGATAAGATTAGGGTTTCGCTTAGGGTTACTTGCATGTAATTGTACATAATTTATTGTTATTATAATAGGAAGTATATGTAACATTTAACAAGGATACCTTATTTATACAAAAAAAATAATAATACATTAAACATTATATTTCATGTAAAAATACTTATTATGAAATATCTTATTTGAAAAGTGTGCTTTCTTTAAAATAAATGCTGGTTGGGTTGTTGTGTATTTTTTTATCCGATACAATAAAATTCATACATTTTTAAATATGCCTTTTTTTGGACCGCTAAATAACTAAATATATATACAGTTGAGGTCAAAAGTTTACATACACCTTGCAAAATCTACAAGAGGGATCATACAAAATGCATGCTATTTTTTTTTTATTTACTGCTGACCTGAGTCAGATATTTCACATAAAAGACATTTACATATAGTCCACAAGAAAAAATAATAGTTGAATTTGTAAAAATGGCCCTGTTTAAAAGTTTACATGCACTTGATTCTTAATACTGTGTTGTTACCTGAATGATCCACAGCTGGATTTTTTTTTTTTTTTCTTTAGTGATAGTTGTTCATGAGTCCCTTGTTTGTCCTGAACAGTTAAACTGCCTGCTGCTCTTCAGAAAAATCCTTCAGGTCCCACAAAATCTTTGGTATATAAGCATTTTTGCACAATGACTGTACGATTTTAAGATGCATTAAGAGCCAGGGGTGTAAACTTTTGAACAGACTGAAGATGTGTACATTTTTCTTGTTTTGCCAAAATATTGTTTTTCTTTTTTTTTTTCATTTAGGACTGTCCTTCAGAAGCCACAGAAAATACTTGCATGTTTCCCAGCAGACCAAATCAGTTAAATTTACCCTGATCCTCAAATTCAAAAAGTTTTCACCCCCCCGGCTCTTAGTACATCGTATTTCCTTCTGAAGCATCACTGAGCATTTGAACCTTCTGTGATAGCTGTCCCTCAGTTGTCCTTAGTGTGAAAAGATGGATCTCAAAATCATACAGTCATTGTTGGAAAGGGTTCAAATACATAAAAGATGCTGGAAAACCAAAGAATTTGTAAGAACTGAAGGAATAAAAAAATAAACAGCTGTGGATCATTCAGGTTACAGTGTATGTAAACTTTTAAACAGGGTCATTTTTATAAATTCTCTTGTGGACTATATTTTCTCTTGTGGACTATATGTAAATGTCTTTTATGTGAAATATCTTATTCATGTCAGTACTACATAAAAAAATTAACATCCATTTTGTATGATCCCACTTATTTTGGTAAAAGAATTAACATTTTGCAGAATCTGCGAGATGTATGTAAACTTTTGACTTCAGCTGTATATATATGTGACATGAGATGCATACCTGTGCTGGAGTGATGTTGTCTGGAGAGGAGCACTTTGGTTTTATTGTAGGATCCGAGTTATTTTGCGGGGTGCATGCCAGCAAAGAATGAAGTGCATGAGCCACAGCATATACAGCTAAATAAATATTATATGCCACTGTCAGGTAAGAAGTATCAGTAAATCGACTCTGAACACCCTCCAGACTCTCCCTGCCACTGCATGGAGGAAGAGCTTTCTGAAAGGCCATGGAAGAGCTTTTCGTAAGGCTACAGCCAAATGTTTTTTCCCAGAAGGTCCTCAAAAATTCATCATCGGGGTAACGGGCAGGATGTAGCTGCCGGAGATGCGCATTAAAACCAGGTATGGCCGCGCTTCTTAAAGCTACACCGACTATTCCCTTAGCGATGGTGTAGAGCTGGGGATTGGCCAAGAGATAGGTGCTAGTGCTCCAGCTCTCACTGGCCAGGAACAGCCTGTCAGTCACATTCCTACGGACCAATTCCAAAAGAAACACCTCTACATCCACATACCAGGCAAACACCAGGATCACACGGGCAGAAGAGGCTTGAACTGTTGTGGCGGCACGGGCCACATCCTTTGCTAATTGCTCCCTGTAGAGTGTGTGAAAAAAAGCCAAGCAGATTTCCGTGCCTTTGATTTCCTCCTCAAACACCTGCACAGCCCCGCGTCCATAGTCGTTATCGGCAACCACGGCTCCAATCCAGGTCCAGCCGAAGTGTTTGGCCATCTGTGCCATGGTGCGCGCCTGATAGGCATCACTGGGGATAGTGCGGAAAAAATTAGGGTATATTTGCCTGTTACTTAGACACGGGCAGCTGGCCAGGTAGCTGATCTGAAAGCATATTTCAAACAATATTTGACAGAGCATGCAATTAAATGTCTTATTACATATTTACTAATGGACAAACATCAATTCTATCAAAATTTTGGGTGGGCAATATAATCTCACCACTGCGATCTGCAGGGGACGTAGGGTCCTGGAAAGAAGAATGCTTTGAGTAGAAGAAGAATCTCCAATGAGGACCTTGGCGGGTCTAGTGATGCCACAAGTTTTGTTTCCTCTACTGATCATTGACATAGCTGCCATAAGACTGTGGGGGTAACGGGAACAGCTATCCATTATGTTATAACCCAGTCTGACCCCTGGCAACAGAGAGGGGTTCCGGTTAATTTCTTCAACTGCAAACACGACCGCTTGAGTCCAGCGCACAGAATGTTCCTGAAAACTGAAAGCAGACAAACTATTTTCAATATAATTTATATTATTATTATTATATTTTTGCTGTCTGGGGTGCCACAAAGCAAAAGTTGGAGCAAACCTTTTTATATAATAATAATAACAATAACAATAACAACAACAACAACAATAATAATAATAACAAACTAACAAACAAATAATAGCAAATATTAATGGAATAATGCAAACACAAGAAATGCATACAAAATAATAAACCATATAATCAGAAAGAAGTGTGCATGTGTGTTCTTTCTAATTATATAAACTACCATTCAAAAGTATTTGAACAGTAAGATTTTTTTTTTTTTTTTTTTATGTTTTTCTCTTCTGCTTACCAAGCCTGCATTTATTTGATGCAAAGTACAGCAAAACAGTAACATTTTAAAATGTTTCAAAATAAGTATAGTGTATAATGTTGCAAAAACTTTTTTATTATTTTAGATAAATGCTGATCTTTGGATCATGCTATTTATCAGAGAATCCTGAAAAAAATCAAAACTGCTTTGAACAGTGATAAAAAATAAAAATAAATGTTTCTTGGACAGCAAATCAGCATATTTAAATGATTTCTGAAGGATCATGTGACACTGAAGACCAGAGTAATGCTGCTGAAAATTTAGCTTTGATCACAGGAATAAATTACATTTTAAAATATATTCAAATAGAAAACAGTTATTTAAAATAGTAAATAGTTCAAAATAGTACTGTTTTTATACTTTGCTGTACTTTGGATCAAATAAATGCATGCTTGGTGAGCGGAAGATATATATATATATATATTTTTTTAAAAAAAAAAAAAAAAAAAAAAAAAAAAAAAAAACATTAAAAATCTCACAGTTCAAGAACTTTTGACTGGTAGTGTATATATAGCCCTATATACAGTATATTAGAAATATTCTGCAGACACAGCATAAATAGGTTAACAATAAGTTAACAACATCTCTATGCTCACTTCTATTTCACATCATTATGTTCTATGTAAAAAAAAACAAAAAAAAAACACTGAAATATAATGTTATAAAAACAATGTCTGCAGACAATTAATTTAAGATCAAGATATTTTAAAATGATGTTAACTTGATAAAGTACATGGGTAACACTTTACAAATGACCTTCCTTAGTTAATGCATTGACTATTAATAATTAACATTGAGCGATACATTGGTTACAGTATTTATGAATCTTTGTTAATGTTTTTTGATAAAAATACACCATCATTGTTAGGTTTTTTATGTTTATCAAATGTCATCTTAATAATAGTAATAATTTTATGATTAAAAAAAACAATAAAAACTTGTATAAAACAAATCTGTAAACACATACTTTGTACATTGTGTTTAAATATGTTTGTACATGTACATTTGTACATATACATAAAGGCACCTTTACACAGAACATTCATTAACAATCCTGTTAACCTTGAATATAAGCTACTGTTATACATCACCCAAATGAAAATAAAATTTTCTTTGTATTGAAAATCCTACACCTGCAGGGGAAAAAAAGTTGCGGTAACAGTTTACAATGAGGTGTCATTTGTTAACATTAGTCAATGAACAAACAATGATAAATACATTTATTCATCTTTGTTAATGTAAATGCAAATGCCGAAATTAACATTAACTAAGATGAATAAATGCTGTAGAAGTATTGTTTATTGTTAGTTCATGTTAACTAATGTTAACTAATAAACCTTATTGTAAAGTGTTACCCAATTTGCTATACATTTCTAAAATATTATTCTGCCAAACGCATCAATACACAGACTCCATGTACTAGACAGGTGTAGAGAAAGCTAGGAAAGGGAATAAAAAAGGTTATATCGCTTACCCTAAGCATGGCGCTAAATTAGCTTTTCTGGTGAAGCTCAGGTCAGGGGTCGCAGCCATGTTATGTACATTAACGAGAGCACCGATAATCACATCACCATCCTGGTAGAAACCATCACTGTATAAGTTCTGTGGAGCATCCAAGTTCACACACTTTTCCTCCAGAGTCTCTTCTTCCACAGAAAAACCCATCCCAGACCCACATACTGCACACAGTAGAAGCACCAGCACAGAAAGTGGGAGCAACAATAGGACTTGTACAGACATTGACAAAGCTTGGTGTTACCAGCTCGTTGTGCACTCTTGTGCGTCAGTGTAGGGCAAGAAGAGATATTTCTTTTGACCACAGTCCCAAAAGAACTGTAGAAAAACAAGGGCCAGAGAAAACAACACAAGATGAAATTGCACCTCCTATGAGTTTCAAAATTAAAGACAATTACACAATCATTTCTGATGAGTTCACGGTTAGATAGAGCTGCACAGGGACATACAGTATTCTTGTAATCATGGGGCAGTGAGACACAGTTATCTTCAGACTTAAAAAAACAAAGCCCCATCTGTGAGAAAGCCTCAGACAAACTGTTTTTTAATTACAAACTCTCACCTGAGTTATCCTGACAAAACAGTTCTGTCTAACATCAGCATGTTTTTGCGTTTGCTGTTACTCAGAAATGAACACTATCATGGAATACAGCAACCTAATTTGCTTCTTTTTTTGGTCAAGACCGAAAACTAAGAGAATTAAAGCTGCAAGCAGCGTTGAAAGTGCCCTCGCACCCAGGCTCACTGCCACTCAGCAGCTTTAGGAAAACCGTGAATGGTGACAATATGGATTAAAAGTGATAAATATAGGAGGAATATGTCAAAGTCATTTATATGTACCAAACTTCCTGCTGCCAGCTGGTGGCGCTATGACTATAACTTAATTATGGGATGTAGATGTCTTTAAGCCAGGACTTTGATCAAACATGTAAAGTTTAGCACAGATTGAACATGGTATGTTGAGTTAAAACATTAAACATTAAAACATGACATATCCTGTTGCCAACAGGTGGTGCTATGATTATAACTTAATATTGGCCTTTAGATGTTTTCAGGTCAGGACTCTTATCAAACAGGTGAATTCTGGGACAGATTGGACATTGTATGGCTGTGTTTTACCAACTTCCTTTCACATGGTGAAACATCAAAATTTGTTTCATGGACACACCCTTTAATGAAAACTCAAGATCTTCGCAATTTAACATTGCAAAGGTCTTTAGAGTAGACTGACCAAATATAATGTTGGTGTCATTAAATCGCCAGTATTAGATGGTTTGAGCATAAAACATGCAACTTCCTGTTGCCAGCAGATGGTGCTATGGTTATAACTGAATACGGGCATGGGTTCAGGAGAGGACTCTTATTAAATGTGAATTTTGGGGCAGATCGGACATTGTATGCCTGAATTATAACAACTTCCTGTTTCATGGCAAAACATCGAAGTTTGTAAGGCTGCCACGGACATGCCCTTCAAGATCTTCGCAATTTAACGTCACAAAGGACTTTAGATTACACTGACCAAATGTGGTGTTGATCTGTTTAAATCTCTAGGAGGAGTAAGTTTAAATACAACGCCTGAAAATGGCAAAAGCAGCACAAAACTTACCAAAAAACGATGCTGAAAATAACAGACTTCCTGTTGGATTTCAAACTTGGCACCTGGGGACTTTTTTGTAGGTATTGGTCTGTTACATGTGTCTACTGAAATTTATGTGCGTAAAATGTAGCTCGAGGGGCACTTCATTGAAATTTTATAAGTGGTACTATCAAGCCATTTTACCACACCCACTTCTGAAACCTATATCAGAATTTTCACCACTTTTGGAGTGTGTGCAAAGGTTCATGAGTTTTCAAGCATGTTTAGGCCCTCAAAAATGCAATTCACTTTGGAGAAGAAGAAGAAGAAACTGAGCTATTCCAAAAGGTCCTTGCACCATCTGTGCTCGGGCCCTAATTAAAGAATATAGAATAAAAATCTAAATTCGATATACAGTTATAAGAGAAACCACACAAAAAGACATTTTTCCTCATAGCAAACATTTCATAATTTTATTGCATTGGTAGGAAAATGCTTACACTCATCTTGGATGAGCAACAATAAAAAGAACAACGGACTGAATGCCTTTAAGCACAGAAGAGTTGAAAAAAAAAGCTTTGTTTTTTGTCTCTTTAAAAAGGAAACTAAATATTAAGTCTAACAAATGTTATTTTTGCTCTCTGTATCAAAGCAATTATAAAAATAAAACTTTAACCATACAGCTTTAGAATATGAAGAAGAATTTCAAACTTCTTTAAATTCATGACTAATAGAAAGCAAGCAAGTCAGAGCAAGCAGGTAAATGTGCTGTATTGCATTCAATACAACAGAATCATTCTGTGCAAAATCAGAGCACAGCATCTACAGGTCTGTGCATAGTCATGCTGAAAATGTTCACCGTTCACATGCTAAAGAAAAAAACATCACAGTAGTTAAAATTCAGATGGTAACCAATAGTGCTTTGACTGAGGATCAATTTGCCAACATATGTACAAACTACACAGACATACAAATAACGGAATATGTAGGAAGACTGAATAAAAAGAGAAGCCCCTTTATGACTTTGTTGTACTACATAGTTTAAAAAAGAACAGATAGCTGACAACAACAAAAATGTCTGCAAGAAATATCCAATTCAATTATTTACTGTTATTATTATTATTTTTTTCTTGAGACAACACACATTTTGAACAATATTTTTTTCAAGCATGACAGGGACCACATTTATATAAAATAATTAGTTTAATACAGCAGGAGTAGCACATGTAGGAGACCGTGTTCTATGCTATACTGTATGTACACAGTTCTGGAAGTGTCCTGCTACATGTAGTTGCAACTGTTACTAGGAAATACATGCACAGTCAAAAACAGCAGGTGAGATGCAAGGTCAGAGCCTAAGGAGGAAGAAGACCTCAGGTTCCGATGAGTCAGGAGGGAGTACAGAATCGTCATTATAGTAGCGATCTCCGTATCCATATCGAAGTGAGGTACAGGCTCCTTCAGGCAAGCCTCGGGCCTCAGGACTCAGCTGGTCCAGGTAACCAGCAATATAAGACCCTGTAGAATGCCTGTTCGGTGGAGGATTTTGGGAGGAGACTGGCTTATTGCGGAGTACTACTTCCATGGCACCCTCAACCGGCCGGTGTTTGAAGGCCTCCTGCTGTCTCTCACGTGCACGATTGGCTATATGACGTACGCGACTTTGACTGCGGGACGATAGTCGGCGCGACAGAAATGGAGGAGGATCTTCAGGATCCTCGGCAGAGCTCTGAGAAACCATAGGGAGCACTGAAAGAGGTTTTGGGATGGGTTGAGAACATGAGGGGAGGGGACGCGTATAGTCTTCATGTTCCAATGTTACAAGCTTGCGGAGCTGCTCAGTTAAGGGATCAGTGGACTTCGGACGACCGGACAACCCACACATCCGTCTTTGGTCTTTCATTGCAGGAGTGACAAAACTTCGGCTGATTGACTTGTACTTGCTCTGAAAGTTACACGAAATGTCCTCAGAGGTTAGATCTCCCAGGCTCTTGGATTTGGAAGAAGCTGGAGAGAGTCCATTGTATATCTGAGGTACAGGAAAGGCCTGATTGTGCTGAGATGGCTGGGAATAAGAGTCTTGCGATTCAACTGAAATCATGTTATAGTCTGATACAGGTGTGTATAAGTCCCTCTTTAACAAATTACGACAGCCTTGAATTCTTGCAAGACATTCTGAGGACAAAGCGCTTTTGTGTAAAGGCTCTGCCTTGTTGACCAAGCCATTCTGCTGTCTCGTTTCCTGGTGCCTTCCCTCTGTGGAATCTATTCTGTTGTCACCAAGTGTAAATCTCCCAGAGTCATTGTAACAGTTAAACTTCCTTGGCTGGGATTTGTCAGTAAGGTAGGTGCCAGAGTTCAGACTTTGGTGTGGAGATCGGTAGTGTCTGTGAAAGGGTGATGTGTCTGTGGAGTATGAGTGAACAGGAGAGGGACTGTATGAGGATTTGTGGAGATGGGTTGGTTCAAGTCTTTGTATATGAAAGGGGGAGGTCTGGTTTAAGCTATGAACATTTTGGAAATCATGAAAAGGATTCAAAGGGGTTAGTGTGTTGTCTAAGGAATCCCCATCTACATTGATCTCCACCTCCATCAGACTGCTGCTTGCAGAGTCTTGGCACATCAAGAAGCGGTCTGAAGCTGTGCTATTGATTGAGGTTTCTCTGTATCCTCCGAAGTTTCTGAAGGAACCAGTGGAACGGCATTGGCTGCTGTAGCTTTGCTTTAGACTTCCATGTGCTGACCATTCTAAAGGCATCTTGATGGGTGAGGATCCCTGGCTGACCTCAGGAGAACCAACCAAGTTGTTTTGACAAAGGCTGTTTGTAGATACAGGGGAAAGCACCTCCTCATCCAAGATGGTAAAGACTGCAGGTTCAGTCGTTTCAGGACTAGAAGGTCTCTCAATTAGCTCTGAGGATGCGCATACAGATTTTTGAATAACTTTTAGCGGAGTGCTGGAAAGCTCATTGTTGAGACGAGGAAGGTCAGATGGAGGAAGAGAATATTTCAGAGGTTGTGAGTTGAATGGAATTAGGGTGCTCTGCTCAGCAGTGAGGTCAAATTGGCCAATCAGAGCAGATATGGACCCACAGGTGTCATACTCATTCTCTAGCGAGACAGTGTCAATAAGGCGAGAGAGAGCACTGTCCTGGAGGGACACTTGACTCTTCTGGTCCGGCAGAGTCATTCTAGGAGGGTGCGATTTGGTTCCTGAAGATGAGGAAGAAGAGGAAGTCGAGGAATACGTGGCTGCCTTGGGTGTTAAAATGTTCTTTTTAGGGGCTTCCAACTGGCTTAATTCTGTATAACTTCCTTCACTCCGTAAGCTACTGCCACCATTACACTGATCTGCTGGCCCTTTGGAAGAACATAATTTATTAGCTTCAGTCTGGGTGAGACCACCTCTTGAGAGTTCTTGTTGAGGATCACTCAGACTTTCCATACTGCCTTCAATGACCAGGTAAGGAGTTTCTTTAGTATCTTTGGGCTCAATGTTACAGTCTTGAATGTGGTCAGCTGAAAGGGCCTGGACATCACATTCTTTGAAAGCAGAAGTTTCAAAGAGGAGATCCACTGAGATAGATCTGGGTTTCTCATTGAGGAAGGAATCTGTGGAAGACATTTTACAAGAGATGAATGTCAGTTAAAAAAAAACACCCTCACTGACCTTCAAACACCAAAATCCAACACACGCCACTCTAAACACAGGACAAATGGGATGTACCACCAAGTACAACTGTGAGAAGGAAGTTTGATAATGGCACTGTGTAGGTGCATGGGGAACATCCAGAACATCCAGATATTTGTTTTTCTTTTTCAATATTTTTTTTGAAAAGATGAATTACTTTTTTTTTCTTAATGAAACGAAACAAAAGTTGTTCAAAAACATTGGTGCAATGGCTTAAAACTGGAATGTTTTAGGTGAGTCAACCCGAGTATGGCTTGTGGATTACCTTCAGGGGGTTTCCTAGTCAGTTTTCTACTATAGAGAAGCACAACAGTAAAGACAGAACAAGACAAAGGCAAGTTAAGGTATTAAAGAAAGAAAAGCCTGCATGTCTGAATACTTCAAAGGGACCAGTAGAGGAACTACATACAATACTTAAAGGGATAGTTCACCCAAATGTCTTATTTCTTTATCAATATATATATATATATATATATATATATATATATATATATATATATATATATATATTATGTACTGCACAGGGATGTAAGTCATACAAGGTTGGAACAAGGCTGAGTAAATGATGACAGAATTAAAATTTTGGTGAACTATCCCTCTAAAAGGACTGTGAAACAATAGAGAACGTGAAACTGTTAAATAAACAATGAAATTATTAGTAGAAGTGAAATAATAGAGAAATAAGTATTGCAGAAATAGAGGATTGCAGAAGCTATGAAAAAGACTCTTATCATAAAACTGCTGTGTTAATTTTATTTGGATTTGACTAAAACTGAAGAAGAGGCAAATCACCGCCTTGGAATTATAAGGTTCTATCTGCACTCTGAGCAGTTTTGAGATATTGAGCTTCAAAGTTTTTGGGTTCCATAGACTTCGGTAGATAGAACCCTTTTTGTTTTCTAAAAAAAAAGGCCCAAAATATACACAGCTTACAAAAGAAACATCACATAATGTAAATAAGCTGTCACAGAATAAGAATATGTGAATAACTTAATTTTAACAAAAACGTCAGATAGAACCTTATAATTCCAAGGCGACGAAATGTCAACATCCACTCTAATTATGCCTTATAGTTATAATGCTAAGAATAATACTATAAATTATTCCATAGTGTAATAGCTTTCATTCTGATTCCTTGTTACATAGCCCCTAAGGGGATGTCAAGAGAATTATTTAAGGAACTAACCAATGATTGTGTCAGCTCCAGGATCAGGGCCCTCCCGATCTGGGGTAGACAGGCTGAGGTGACTATGTAGGAGCTTATCCAGGGGCATGGATACTGGACGGTGTTGGAGGGCTTTTCTGTTCCCCGCTCTCCTCTCTACATAGGCGGTTTGAGAGTCCCCAGTGCTGTGCTTTCTGTCACTTGTAGCTTCAGCCAGTGGCATCTTGGTCTTTTTGCGGCCCTTAGCTGGGGCACTGGCAGTCCTCCGAAGGAGGTGGTCAGTTATGGATCGTTTACGAGGTGGAACTCCATTATGTGTGTCCACTGAAGACTTGGAACTTTTGTTAAATAAGCCTCTGAATCCTCGCAGCTGACGACCCTGAGAAACAGACAGGGATAGAGAGAAAATTCAGCATATGATATTTAAGCTATCTTTCTTTAACTTTCTGGGACCAAAAAAAGTCATGTTATGAGAATGATTAATGCTGCATAATTTCCTAATGTTATCTATGAAAATGTGTGTTCCCAGCCTACATCTATCTATCTTTTTTTTTTTTTTTTTTTATGTTAAAAAATCATAATTTTTTTCTTGCAGAACAAAATAATATTTCTTTAAATAACCACAATTACTCTTTCATGTTTATTTACTTTTTAAAAATCAGATTCTTTATCTAAATATATAATGCAAATCATATACAGTTGAGGTCAAAAGTTTACAAACACTGTGCAGAAAAAAGTTGATTATTTTACCAAAATAGGAGTGTAATATGTTATTTTTTATGTAGTACTTACCTGAATAAGATATTTCACATAAAAGTCCACAGGAGAAAATAATAGTTGAATTTTTAAAAATGACCCCGTTCAAAAGTTTATATACTGTACGCTTGATTCTTAATACTGTATTGTTACCTGAATGATCCACAGCTTTTTTTTTTGTTTGTTTGTTTGTTTGTTTTTTTATTTTGTTTTGTTTTGTTTAGTGATAGTTGTTCATGAGTCCCTTGTTTATCCTGAACAGTTAAATTGCCCACTGTTCTTCAGAAAAAAATCCTTCAGGCCCCACAAATTCTTTGGTTTTTCAGCATTTCTGTGTATTTAAAACCCTTTCCAACAATGACTGTATGATTTTGAGATACACCTTTTCACACTAAAGACAACTGAGGGACTCATATGCAACTACTACAGAAGGTTCAAACACTCACTGATGCTTCAGAAGCAAAAACAATGCATTAAACGTTTTGAATTTAAAGATCAGGGTAATTTTAACTTATTTTTTGTCTTCTAGGAAACATGTAAGTGTCTTCTGTAGCTTCTGAAGGGCAGTAATAAATGAAAAAAAAAGAAAGAAAAGAAATTTAGGCAAAATAAGAAAACTGTACACATTCTGTTCAAAAGTTTACACCCCTGGCTCTTAATGCATCGTTTTCCCCTCTGAAGCATCAGTGAGCATTCAGAACATTCTGTAACAGTTGGATATGAGTTCCTCAGTTGTCCTCAGTGTGAGAAGATGGATCTCATAATTATACAGTCATTGGTTGGAAAGGGTTTGTAAATAAACAATAAAAATTATTAGTAGAAGTGAAATAATAGAGAAATAAGTATTGCAGAAATAGAGGATTGCAGAAGCTATGAAAAAGACTGTTTCTTATCATAAAACTGCTGTGTTAATTTTATTTGGATTTGACTAAAACTGAAGAAGAGGCAAATCACCGCCTTGGAATTATAAGGTTCTATCTGCACTCTGAGCACTCTGAGAGATATTGAGCTTCAAAGTTTTTGGGTTCCATAGACTTCGGTAGATAGAACCATCAGTGAGCATTCAGAACATTCTGTAACAGTTGGATATGAGTTCCTCAGTTGTCCTCAGTGTGAGAAGATGGATCTCATAATTATACAGTCATTGGTTGGAAAGGGTTACAATACACAAAAATGCTGAAAAACCAAAGAATTTGTGAGACCTGAAGGAGTTTTCTGAAGAACAGTGGGCAGTTTAACTATTTAGGACAAGCAAGGGACTCATAAACAACTGTCACTAAACAACAGAAAACAAAAGAAAACAACAACAACAAAAACAGCTATGGATCATTTAGGTAACAACACAGTTTTAAGAATCAAGCGTATGTAAACTTTTGGAAGGGGCCATTTTTATAAATTCAACTATTATTTTCTCTTGTGGACTATATGTAAGCATCTTTTATGTGAAATATCTTATGAAATATCTTATTCAGTTCAGTACTAAATAAAAAATAACTAAGCATTTTGAATGATTCCCTCTTATTTTGTTAAAATAATTGACATTTTGCAGATTCTGCAAGGTGTATGTAAACTTTTGACCTCAACTGTATTTGCATTTCCTATTTCTATGAAATCAAGATGAGTAAAGCATATTCTAAAAATTGGGATGTCTTCTATATGATTAACCAGATTTACATATGTGGTCTCAGAAATTCACCAAAAACATAAAAAATAAAATAAAAATAAAATAAATAAATAAATAAAACATTGCTGGGTCCCATGTCAAATCAAACAGTTCTTACAGACAAAAACACCTACATGCAATGTCACATTTCAGACAGTCAGCTTTAACAATCTCACAAGGACAATCTTTGTGCAGACTACAGCAACAAGACTGACAGTATTTCTGCTTCTGTACAAACCATTGCATTGCTGACTAAATCCAACAGATGGCAGCATATTCCTTTGTAACCATTAATGACTAATTCGACCATCTCTCATCCTTTTTGCCATCCAAATTCAGCATTTTTTTACAAGTAGAAACATATCCAGCTTTAAAACCAAGGACAGAACTGACTAAAACATAATTACGTACAAAACAAAAACAGATGGACAAAATGAACTTAAAAAGGCATGTCCATACAACCGCACATTTACAACAGCTTCGTGTTCACTGAGCAAGAACAGGATGTCACACTGACACATTAAAAGACGCTCATGCAGTTTCATGCAACACTACATAGCCAGGGTACCTTATTAGCTCCTAGCAAGTGCATTATGGTATAGCTTGGGTTGAGGACTAAAGGACTCCACTGGAAAGTAAAAAGGTTGGAGGAACTTCAATAAAATGTCAATGGGGGGGGAATATCAATAAAGGTATTCTGTTTTGAGATGGAAATGAGAAACAAATGTCACGGTCACATGTGTTTAGTCACACTGTAGTAGAAATGGACAGAATCAACAGTTTGCATAACAGATTGTTATGCTAACCAGCTGAGCTTTTTAACACCTTTTTATTCAATCAAATCGCCACAGTTCCTGGAAAATGTCACTTTGGTAATGAATAAGAACTGATCTAATCACTGAATATATGAAGAAATTAGAGCGTAAAATTTTAATTGGTAACAATTGGTAACATGAATCTTTATCAGACTGATTAGGTTCAGCTGTCTGTGTAGTTATAAGCTCACCTTCCCATAGATGTCATGCACTGTGATATGGACAAAAATGGATGCCTCTGTCATTCCTTCCAAATAAACGTGTCTATATCCTGCAGGAGTGGGAAAGAGGAGGAATGATTGAAAATGGGATGGAAGAAAGGCATTTGCATTTGTGAGAACGTTCAGAAAATGAATGCAACTGAAAAAAACAGGAAGAAAGACATGGTGTCATCAGCAGCTTTAGCACAGAAGCATGTCTTCCACACTGTCTGTGTGATGGCAGAGAGAGTTCAGCCGCAGACGTGGCCAAAGGCAGCACCTCAGGCCTCTATTACTCTAATGACATCCTTCACATGACACCACTCTGAGACACAGGTACCTGCTGCTATCAATCACACTTTACATGCTATTTACTAATGACCAGGATTTCTTTAGCTCTTCATCTCAGTTTATCTTTATCTCCTCATGGTCTTTTCTGTCTTTTTAAATTGCTTAAACCAGTTATTTAATTAGTTGATAATGTGACACTTAAAAAATTCTGTCATAAGTACTCACTCTTGTGTCGTTTCAAACCTGTAAGACGTTCGTTCATCTTCAGAATAAATTAATATATTTTTGATGCATAGACAACAACGCAACTGACACTTTCAAGGCGCAGAAAGGTAATGTTGTGAAGCTACGAGAAAACGTTTTGTGTGCAAAGAAGACAGAAATAACAACTTCATTCAACAATTTATTCTCTACTGTGTCAGTCTTTGACGCGGCTCCTGCGTCAACAGCACCACACACATGCAACACTCGGTCGAATACTGCCAGGGAAGAGATGTTGTTGTTGAATAAAGTCGTTATTTTTGTTTTCTTTGTGCACAAAAAGTATTCTTGTAGCGTTGTTAATATTACGGTTGTTCCACTGATGTCACATGGACTATTTTAACAATGTCCTTACTACCTTGCTGGGCTGTTTGAATGTTCCAGTTGCGTTGTTATCTATGCAGTGTCTGAAAGCTCTCGGATTTCATCAAAAGTATCTTAATTTGTGTTCTGAAAATGAACAAAGGTCATACAGGTTTGGAACAACATGAGGGTGAGTAAATAATGACAGGATTTTTCATTTTTGGGTAAACTATCCCTTTAACATACATGGTTGTTTCTTAAACTACAGGCACTTTTATGTCCGAGGGCTGAGTTTATTACACCAGTCTTGGACTTGTTACATGAAGGTTACAATATATGGTCACACTTTATATAAGGTGGCCTAAACTACTATGTACTTACATCAAAATATAAGTACAATGTACTTATTGTTGTCATATTGTATTGCAAAACACTTTTGCTTCTATTAAGGTGGGATACGGGTAAGGTTAGGTGGTATGGGTAAGAGGTAAGGGTGGGTTAAGGTGTAAGGGATGGGCCAACAGTGTAATTATAAATGTATTTACAGAAATTAATTACAGATGTAATTACATTTAGGTATTTTTACACTTAGGTATTTAAGTACAATGTAAAAACAAGTATGTACACAATAAGTGCATTGTACCAAATTATTCATTTAAATGTACGTACATAGTAGTTAAGGCCACCTAATATAAAGTGGGACCCAATATACATATACATGTATACATACACTAGTCCATTTCTCTCTCATAATACCCACTACACATATTACACTGCTTTTAATACAGTAATACAATAAGCTTTCAATGAAGCAACTTAACGTTCCTTAGTTACTAGTTCTAAAGTGACTTTTGGAATTCGTAACAAACTTGTGCTCAGATATTCAACTGTCAAACTTTGATTTTAATCTGCGGTGGAAGGAAGTAGTTCTGCACAAAAGAGGGTTTTTAAAGACACTCCGTTGTTATTTTGTTTATGTATTTACACATGTGTGCCGTCCAACTGTTGTATAAATGCAATATCACACTTGTAGACGTGAGATATGGCTGTATATCAGCACGCTGTGATTACCTATGGCCGAATCACAGCCATGCTGATATACAGCCATATCCTACTTCTACTTGTGATCAAATTTATATAATTGAATTATATAATATACAATAATTCATAGAAAGAACAAACTAATAATTAATAAACCTAATATTTTATTTATTTTATATAGGTCCAAATGTGCCTATAGTTGAAGAGAAACCCACGCATAGGATTTTTCTTACCTGGCATGAGGCTGCTGAAGGCTACCGTTCTCTGGCCCACAAAGTCTCGTCCAATGGGGTCATGATCCCAAACCAGGAAGCGCACTAGAGCCACCTCAGGCATGTGAAGTGTGAAAGACAGAGTCTCTTCCCACACAGGGTTAAATCCTGCATTAACAATTGCACAAAAGTTTACAAAGTTTAATGCCCCAAAACCCAAAACATGATTTCTGTTCAAATAGGCTCAACAAATCCCAGGACACATAGGCAAAAACAATGAATGTGTACCATTGTCATCCACAACCCTGGTTTGTTCTTTACAGCAATCCACCGGAAGACCAATAATTTCCACCTCAACGAAGGGATCAATGATCTAAGAATGAAGTCCACAAACATCAAATGTATTGACAGCATTTCAACTCTTAACCCCATAGGAAATGTACTTTTAGACGACATCTGCTTACTTCACCACGGTCGCCCAGCATTGAATCGGGAGGTTTGGGCAGCTGCTGCCCACTAATGATTTTTATCACCAACTGTTTCTTCGGATTTGCAGGGAGCGGATCATCATTAAGTGGGTTGAAGGAGCCTGGAATAGATTTACAGAGACCAACACAATCCATAATGTAATTGAAAAATATCTTTATACTTACATGTCAAGTGAAGTCTACAGTTAAATCTTCAGTGACAAAAACACAGTGGTCATTTATTGTGATTTAACAGTATTTTAAATGCATAAGTGTACCTTTACTCATTGTCCCAGGTTTGAGCACATAGCCACTGCCTCCATTCACCATGAACTTGGCTCTGTTCAGCTGCATCATGCGGCCATCAGTCTGGTAGTTTAAAGCCACTGTGGGTTAAAACAAAAGAACAACTTTCATTCTATTTTTCCAAATCTTCATTACATTATTCCATGAGTCCATTTCTCTGTCGTTCCTTTCCTTCCATCTTTCCTTCATTTATTCAGGATTTAGTTTTTTAACTAAACAATTCCATGGATTTATTCAGCTGTGTACAGCTAAATAAACTGGATGGCTAACAGACTATGAGGTTTTATCATGGCCTGGTAAACATTTTATTCAATAAACAATCAGGGGGCAGAACTCAGCTGTGGCTCCACAAGTTCCAATTTACTCTTGTTTATTGGACCCTTATGATGGCACACACACACATCTGCTTTTGTGATGCTTCTGCATCCCCTTTTTGCATCTTTTTCTGGTCCTGGTTTAATTCTGATTTACTTTCTGTCTTCACCCTTTTCACTTCTGTTAGCTGCCTCATCATTCACACTCTCCAGCCATGGAGGTAAATGTTTAAAATTGTAAAACAAAGAAATTGTATTATGTAAATTCATACTTTTATTCAGCAAGGATTAAATTGAGTAAATTTAGCATCAAAAGCGAGAGTAACAGTAGTAACACTTTAGTATAGGGACCAATTCTCACTTTTAACTAGTTGCTTATTAGCATCCTTATTATTAACATACTGGCTACATCTACATCCCCAATTCTTTCCAATACCTAAACTTAACAACTACCATACTAACTATTAATAAGCAGCAAATCAGGAGTTTACTGAGGCAAAAGTCATACTTAATGGTTTGTTAATAGCGAGAATTGGACCTTAAATTAAAGTGTGACCGTAAAAGCATTTATAAAATTACAAAATATTTCTATTTTAAATAAATACTACTCTTTGATGAATCTATTCATCAAAGAATTCTGAAAATAAAATGTATCACAGTTTCCACATAACCACTAAGCACAGTTGTTCTGAGCAGCAAATCTGGATATTACAATTATTTTTGAAGGATTATGTAACACCTAAGGAATAATAACTGGAATAATAGTTAAACATGATAATTACATAGTAATTACATGGTAAGTACATAGTAATTACATTTTAATATATATTACAATAGAAAACCGTCCCTTTTAATTTTTCATTATGCTTCACAATATTACTTTTATTACTGCATTTTTCATCACATAAAATTTTCAATTCTCATCTTTCAGCTCTTTCATCGTGAGTCTTTCCCAGGATTCGTACCAAAGGATTCCACATCTAAAGTCCAATGCTGTGTTGGCTAAGCTACCGACCAAGCTTGTTATGTTTGAAAAACGAAACATATGGAGCTGTAATCACAACTGTGTCCGAAAACAATTACTTGACAAGTAAAAAACAAGTGCTTGCTGTTTTTCTACCTCTAGTGTTCATTCCTGTTGGAAACTGCAATGATATGTACTTACTGGTACGTGTTTCGCGTCTTGCGAAAAGTTCCCACACGTATGTTTTCGTCATGAGATTAAGTCTAAATTTTTATGCTGGTAATATAATTTGCATATATTTTTTTAATAAATAAATAAATTATAGAAATGCAAAACTATTGCACTTTCACTAGTAGGTCCCGACTTTTGCACCCTTCTGTATATGTGTTTGTGCATGTAAAAGCTTTATCAATCTCTCATGGATAGTGTTTGTGTGTGCAAGTAAAAAGTGCACGTGCATTTTCTTACATGAGTTTGCATATGCAAAATTGCACAAGTGGGCCAACTTGTCAATTTGTCTGCGCAACCAAGACCCAGATGGTATGCACAGCAGGGAACATATGGCATTACAGAGGGGACTGCTAAAACACACAGTGTGTGCACATACACTCACAAAGGGGGGTCAGTAGGTCAACTGGATCATAGGTGCATTTGGCAATTTTGGTATTATGGATCTAAATCGTTACAGACCAGATCAGTGAGTGAGCTTACAAAAATCACTGAAGCTATAGTGAAATTGGACTGGGTACGTTTCTGGATGGATTCTGAATATGCATAAGAGAATGCATGTTGCATGGACAAGTGTACCCGCTGTCCTGTAATATATATAATAAATGTAAAAGTTTATTACATTATTATTACATGTTTAGTACATTAAATTATTACATGCGTATTACAATATTGCTATTTTGTTTTTTATAAGCATACTCTGAGATACTATTCAGTAATGACTGTTTGTCAATATATAAAGTTAATGAATGAGGCAGACCATTCTCTTTTTTTGGAAAATACACGTATGCAACAACAGAGATGAAGATTTGTATGTATGCATGTTTGTGAATTTTTTGTACTCGGATGTCTGTGTGTCTTTCCTTACCTAGCTGGCAACCCACATTCCAGTACGTCTGTGGGTTAAAGTTACTGGAGTCGATCCGGTAGGCAGAAGGATAGATCCGAGAGAGCTGCTGCTGGTTGAAAGTCAAGAAGCGCTCAGATCGATGGTGCACCAGGTGCTGAGCTCGTGTCTCACTAAACGACAGAACATTATAGGGCGATCCTGAGAAAGAAGGTGAAAGAAAGCTTGGGTTAGATGCATGTTCTTGAAACAGCCTTTGCTGGAAAGTGGAAATGGGTGGGCTGACATTATTTACAGCATATCTTCATAGTGAAAGTTATTATTATTTTTTTTTTTCAAAAACATCTATATTCCAAAACCTTGACAACAGGGATCAAAAACTTACGACAGCATTTTAGTGCCACGTAAAAAATAATAATAATAAAAAAATCTAAGATTACGAGATTAAAGTTGAAATTTTATGAGAATAAAGTTGAAATATTAGAAGAATAAAGTGAAAATATTACGAGAATAAAGTAGAAATACTACGAGAATAAAGTCGAAATTACGAGAATAAAGTTGAAATATGAGAATAAAGCTAAAATATTACAAGAATAAAGTTGAAATATTACGAGAATAAAGTTGAAATACTACGAGAATAAAGTTGGAATATTTAGAGAATAAAGTCGAAATATTTTGAGAATAAAGTCAAAATATTACAAGAATAAAGTCGAATTACTACGAGAATAAAGTCAAAATCATACATGTCATACTCGTATGCACAATAGGCTGGAATATACTCTCAAAATATTATAACTGTAATCTCATAATTGCTACGAATTATTGTAATTTTGACTATCTTCAAAATATTTTTACTTTATTGTTAAAACACTTAGACTTTATTCTCAAAACATTTTGACTTTATTCTTGTAATATTTTGACTTTATTCTCGTAATATTTTGACTTCTCGTAATTTCGTATTTATTCTCTGAATACTGTGACTTTAATCTCATAATCGTAGATTTTTTTATTTTTTAACATGGCACTAAAATGCTGTCATAAATAATCAGATAGGTAAAAAAGAAAAAAAAAATCTTACCCTCATCTAAACACTCCTGAGAAACCACAGAGTTGGTGAGAACCACCAGATCTGATAGATCTCTACTCAGCTTTATCGTTTTTCTTCTCCTTCCACCTCTACAAACAGACACAGAAAAATATAGGCAGTCTGTGAAACGTCTGACTATTAGATGTAATGACATGCTCCAGGTCAGTTACACAATACAAAGAGGGAACAGTGACTAAAGAAATAGCTTTATTTTCAGAAAATTACATCAAAGACCAACACAACAGAGTTACAACCTTAAAAAAAAAAAACACAAACATAAATAAACTACAAGCACATGAAAAACAATGCTCTGCAAAAAAAAAAAAAAAAAAAAAAAAAAAAAAAAAAAATCTTTTCTTAACCAGTAGCTATAGAATTCAAACTATAGAACACTGATAATGGTAAGAAGTGTTTTTTGAGCACCCAATCAGCATATTACAGTGATTTCTGATAGGTTATGTGACACTGAAAACATACTACAGGTATGTTAAGTTGTAATATAATTTTACAACACTCACTGCATTTTGATCAAATAAATGCAGATTTAGTGAGCAAAACAGACTTCTTTCAAAAACATAAAAAAAAAAATGTACCAACCCAAAACTGCTCTCAAACATATGACACTATGAGGCTACATTCACACTCAGTGTGACTCAGATCTGTTTTTCTCATGACAGTGTGAACAGCACAAACCACATGGAATCTGATCTTTTCAATTCTGATTTGTGCCACTTCCATATGTGGTACTAAATCCAATACAGGTCAGGGCCCGTATTCACAAAACATCTTAAGGCTAAAAGTAGCTCATAACTTGCTGCTTTAGGAGAAAATCTTAAAAATAAGAAGCGTATCACTCCTAAATTTAGGACTCCTAAATTTTTGCTCTAAGAGTATTTCACAAAGCATTTTAGGGCAAAAACTAGCTCCTAAATCTGTGAAATGTTAGGAGTAGTGAAGAGGACTCCTAAGTCACTAAGACTAAATCCCAAACTATCCTAAAATGGCAGTTGCCAGCAATCTGCCTCAGAACTTAACATTTAAAAACATTTGACGATAGTGACCTTTTAAAAGGGTAGCACCCTAAACGTTGGGGGTATTATGACTGTTGTAGAACTTGTCAGGGACAATTGTCCTTTGATTATATAGAAGGTGACCAATTAGCAGTAGAGACCAACAGGCAACATTACAGCTACCATTAAAACCAGTATGATTCCCATTATAACCAGTAAAAACATTAAAAATTTTGTGATGATTTCAATTTTTTTTTTTTTTTAGCAGGGCTAAAATGGCTGTTGCTGGCAATCTGCCTCGGAACATAAACATTTTAGAAAATTTATTGGCACACATACGTTTTCGCATGCAACTTTTTTGGTTTTGTAGGTTATCCCTACTCTAAATTTTCCTCTGAATATATCCTTGTTTTCATTAACAAGTTAATGTTCATTAACAAGTCAAGAAGTAACAGCTGTTCTTGTGTCCAGTTTGGTTTTCTTTTACATATAAATGTCTTATTATCAGCTATGATTATTCTGTTAATTAAAAGGGTGTTTATATGCATATGTGCCAACTGTTTACGAGAAGCACACATGTAAGAGGCTGACAATTAGCTGAACATATACTTGTTTAATTAGTGACAATTATCCTGCATTTTAACATTTTTATTTCAATGTGGCAACATTTTTATACTCTACAGTATTTCTATGAATAAATCTCTGACAGAGACCCCTCCTCTGTCAGCCAATCACTGTGTGCATCATTAGTAAGCATGCTGACATCATACATAGCAACGAGGTCAACCCCGTCCTTACTCTTAGCTTAAGACTTCTCTCTATTCCTTAGTAAAAGTTTGTCTCAGCAGCTTTGTGAATAGGTTTTAAGAGAAAACTCTTAGCTAAAAACTTTTTAGTATTTTATTTAGTATATTTAGGAGAACTCTTAGTGGTAAGATAAAACTTTTTGTGAATACGGGCCCAGATGCACAAGTGTTGCCAATTCCACAGTTTTCCCCCGGAATTGGGCTACTTTTTCACTGTTGCCACAGGGTGTTTTTCAACTCTGTGGTTAAAGCGTCCCCACCAATATAATATTTACCCCCCGAAACATGATTGGGATAGTTTTGGACTAGTTTTGAGAAGCAATTAGGTGGATTTTGTTGTAAAAACCTGGCAACCCTGTTCGTATTGTTTTCAGTTCAGAACCATGATCTGTTCACACTAGAAATCTGATTTTGGCCACATTTAAAACAACAATGTAAACATCTATACAAAAAAATCAGACCAAAAAAATTAAGCACTAAGACTTGCAGTGTGAACGTAGCGTAAATGACTGAAAATGTTCTCAGAGCTGATTATTCAGTGCATCTTCAAACACCTGACATGCAATTTAAAATGTTTGAAATGCAGATGTAAGCTCAAACACTAACAGCATCCTGTTTAATCAATCACTGCATCCTTACTGCACATGTCTAGACTAGGAAATCAGGGTGAAATTAAAGACAAAAAAAAGCCCCTTGCAGAGTGATAGCTTCATTACAAATGACTTTCCTCATGGTGTTAATGTAGCCCATTAAGCATACAAATGATGGCAAATTCTCATTAACATAAGACACTAACAATCTCTTCATGACTGCCACATTATGGGGTGAAGTTGTTCCACGTGCTTGCAATTATTTTAGTGCCTTTCAATGTAAATCTTTTCAGCACAAACACGCCTGCTATGTAAATTAGGTGCATTATACATCATAGCGACATATTCGCTAAACTCAGGTCAATTTTCCAATTAATGCGGGTGGTAAATTAAATTTTATGTAATTTTAGGAGATGTTTTTACACTTTTTCTAACAATCATGGAAGCATTAGTTCATTAAATGATGATGAAATGAAGAAAAACTGATTCAGATGTCTGGATCGCAGTGCTGGAGTGATGCCTTTATTTTAACTTAATGCTGGTCTCTCTTCAGAGACTGATGAAAAATTTAACTTGCAAAATATACAAAATCAAATTAAATGTTAATAAATAAATAAAAATGTAATGAAAACAGAACATTTGCAATATCTATCAAAAAGTAGGATATACAGATATACACACCTGTTAAACTGTCCACATGATGGTTCTTGCTGGCCATCATCATCTGTTTCAACACTCTGACATTTCAGCCTTGATTTCGAATGCCTCTGTAGAAAAACACACATACACACACACACACAACACGCAGCAAGCTAAATAAGTACATGGAGCGAATGTTTACTCCTTTGCTTTGGATAGGAGGTAATGAAATTCCTCCTACACAAAACCGAGAGGAACAGAATAGCTCTGGCCTGTTTTAAAGGGCATACTTAACATAACCACATGAGTGTGTGTGTAAGCAAGGATTAATACTTGCCAGACGTGACTAGTGTCCAAATCATGTCATTTTTTGGGGCTATGAGGAGCTATGTATAACAGTTAGAGTAATTACGGCTTTAGGCTCATTACTAACAAAAGAAGAACCTTTGAGACCTCATAAACACACACGCAAAGACAAATGTCGAGAGTGGGAGGGAATATCACCCGCACACGAGAGGCGTGCCTGCCCACTTCCTGCAGGAATGGCAGAGAAGACGGATGCGATCTACGGGAGACGAGAAACCGCAACATAAGCTGACAACCCTGATTGCTTTTTAATAAAGAATCAATAAAGTGTAGACAATAGACCATGATCAAACTTACAGGGATGCGACCACAAGCTTTGTTTACTCGCTACATTGATTTGCTATTGAGGTGTTGAATTACACACCAACACGATTCAATATACGAGATGGAGATGAATAATGCGTTCAGCAAGTTTTTACGCAGAGGACGAAATATGAGAATGCCTCTAGAGCTCAGAGCTGTCATTATCCGTGTATACAATCATATGTGATCTTGAGGGATAAAATGACTATCAGATATCAAATCAACAGGTGTGCTTAATCAATGTATGAATTCTGTTATATAAACGCTTACAATAAAGAGGCTCAAAAGCATATTTGTCTGCTGACACTGTTCTGAGAGCAGTGATAGCAAAAAGTATATATTTATGTAACATTTGAGACTGCAGAAACAGGAAGAGGACAGGAAATAGGATAGTCCTGATTCTGCAGCAGAGAAAATGGAAAAAGAGAAAGAAAGAATGAACAAGAGAGAGGGAGAAAGACAGAAAAAGATTGCCTTTATTCTGACCTTGTGCTTGAGGTTGCTAATGAAGGAGCGGCTGTGGGATTTCTTCATGCCATCTTTGGAATTCTGGAACACACATACACACACACAATTCATTGTAATAATTTCACAGACAATTTAAAAATACATAATACACAAAATGAGATGTTTAACAAAATGTCCAAGCTGCTACTCATATGTGGTGGTATACTCATAACTGCTACTCAAAAATCATCATAAGTAGCATAAACATGGTCCATATGACTCATGGACCAGGGCTATATCTGACCATTTTAGTGCCCTACTACAGTATTTCTTGGTCCATATTGGTATTTTTAAATAATGTAATAATCACAACACCGTGATTACGTACCTTACTGCATGTTTCACAGCAGTTTCAAAGTGAAATGTCCAGAGAGTGGCGCTAAAACACACGTTCAATACGTGATTGTGGCACGTTCTTATTACGTTGGTACAGGCACGTATTGCTGCATTTTTATTACGCTGCTTGAGGTACGTATTGCGGCTGTTCATAATTCAAATATTCGGGGAGTGTCACTAAAGGTTAATGCTGTAAATATACCAAACCCAACCCTGAATTTAACTGATAGTGTTAACAAATGAAAAAGTGATATAAAAACGCATTTGTTGATGCAGTTGTGCTATATTATCTTCCTTATGCTGATTTGAGCTGTTTTGTCAAACCGTAGTTTCACAGGGTTCGTACCGTATCTTCATCCCTTAAGTGCAACGCCGTATCACGTGAGCTATCGAGCAAACCTACTGATTTAGAAAACTCATGCATATGAAGCTGTATATGTGACATAACTTTCAGAAGTATCAGTTTTCAAATCGCGCAGGATGTTAAAATTGTTTTGAAGACATAATGTAATATTCTGCAAGTAAGTGTCTGAAAACTAGTCTTTATTAATCAAAACTTTGTGTAAATCATACTTTGTGTGAAAAGAAATAAAAGTTGTCAGAGTTTTACTGCCTCTAGTGTTCATTTCATCTGGAAATGGCAGTGATTTGTACACATAGGTACGTTGGTAACACTTCAGTACAGGGAACAATTCTCACTCTTAACTAGATGCTTATTAGCATGCATATTCATAACATATTGGCTATTTCTTAGTACTTATAAAGCATATATTTTGTATGACCATATTCTGCATCCCTAATCCTACCCAATACCTAAACTTAACAACTGCCTTACTAACTACTAATAAGCAGCAAATTAGTAGTTTACTGAGGCAAAATTAATAGTTAATGTTTTGTTAATAGCAAGAATTGGACCTTAAAATAAAGTGTGACCGGTACTTTTTTTCCTCAGTTTTGCAGAAATGTGTAGCGGCACGTATTTCCAATGAGCCTTTGTTGATAAAAGATGTATTGAATGAAAAATAAGTTTACTTTTGCAACATTTTGTGGATCAAATAAAATTAAGTAAATTAATAAATTAAAACAAACAAACAAACAAGCAAACAAACAAACAACAAAAAAAAAAACCTTGGTTGTGGAAATCAGTTTACTAAATCATGCATTTTTTGATGACGTCATCAATTGATAACATTTCAGCACACCGTAAAATTGGGCTTACTGAAAAAAAAAAAAAAACATGCAAACCGTTGCCTTAAAAAAATGAAGTAAAGTGAAATAGGAATAGTATGTTGTACTGAGAAATGCTTAGTATAGTATACTTACACGAGAGTTCTAGTAACTAAAAAATAACTATTATGGGTACTTGATCCTTTACTTTAGGTTTACTCTCGACTTAGTATAGCCACTCACTCACTCCCAGAGTGCATTGCGGCATGAATAAATTATACAAGTTATATATATATATATATATATATATATATAATAAACACACACACACACAAACAACATTTTATGAAAATCAACATCAAATATGAAATCAGCTTATGTGATTTCTCAAATATTTCAGTTGTCCTGAAACAACATTCAAGAGGGAAATGAGTGAATGTAACTAGTGAAAAAAAACTGCAGATTAAGAATTGCCCTACCTCAAAAACTTTTCTTTTCTTCTTCTTCTGTTGTTATTTTGCAAATTAGCAACATATGAGTGCACTGCTTCCTCTCACTGGTTTATTCATGCCAACGGTTCCTTTGTGGCTGCTTAAATATTTTAAGTAAGCGTCACTCAAAGCAGTAAGTAAATTGTTTTACTTGCCTTGAAAGTAGCTGTAACTTAATAAAACCTAGTAAGTATAGCAACTAAGTAAAGATAACTAATTATATCTAAGTAAGGTAAACTATTGGATTTTACAGTGTAGTCTGCTATGCCTAGAAACACCCTTGCCATCAACTATATTACAAGTCCTTCAAAAAAAAATATAACAACACAGTATTAAGAATCAAGTATATGTAAACTTCATTGAGTCATTTTTATAAATTCAACTATTATTTTCTCTTGTGGACTATATGTAAACGTCTTTTATGTGAAATATCTTATTCAGGTCAGTACTAATTAAAAAATAACATGCATTTTGTATGACCCCTCTTATTTTGGTAAAATAATTAACATTTAGCAGATTCTGCAAGGTGTATGTAAACTTTTGACTTCAATATCCTTGTGCGAGGAACAGGATAATATCCAGTGATGACTGTCTGTTTTTACTGCATGAAACAGAACTGCGTGATCATTCTACTAAAAAAAAAAAAAATTGTGATCCACACGGTTTGTAAATGATGTCTTATTTCTCAGTTTTGATTGAACTCAAACAGTTGAGTGTCAAAATCTGTCCAAATGAGTATTTGTGGACACGCATGGTCAGAGAGATGTTTTTACATGCAGTGATGCATAAAATTAACACAACACTGACTTAAAATCTTCTCCAGACAGACTTAATTTCAGCGCTCACTCAACAGTTCTCTCTTTTTATTTTTTTTTTCTCATAAATATTATGCAGGAACACTGGAGGGGAGAGAAAATCCCTCTGTGCATTATAAACGGCACATCAAAATGAATGTTTAGAGAGTGCAAGTCTAATAATAGGGCAAGAAAAGAGGCAGAACGAATGCTAATTAAAGGATGCTCCATGTCTTTTTCTGGATTGCAAGACTAATGTGTGCGGGCTGATTAGGTATTCTAATTTTTTTTTTTCTTTTCCGTTTTTCTTTCTTTCTTTAGAGCTACCTACTTTAGTAGTGGCTGCAATGGGTTTGTGTTTTATTGTTTTATTTAAGTGCAGCTTTATGCATTATTATATCTTTCCACATAATTTGAACGCCACACAGACTTGAGAATGAATCACAGTTAGAGCTACGTTACCTTGCGCAGGTTTCTTTGGAGGCCCTCATGGGTGGCACGGAGCAGCGCTCGGATAGAGAAACTGTCCGTGTCCTCTTTGTCCCCGATCTGTGATTCCTTCATCAGTGAGTCTAGTTTCTTCCTGATGTGGGACTCCACCTGGTGCTGACTGGGCCCATTGGACTAAAATGCAAAAAATGTTTTCAGATGACTACAACAAAATAGGCTCAACATTGAAACTCCACTGAATCACAGCCTGTAAGTATAATAAACAATAGATTTATAAAAATAACAAATATATAACAAAGTTTATATTTTCTATCGAGCGCTCAAAATACGGAATTAGGACAATGGGCCTATCCTTTCTGACACGCGCTGTACATGGTAGACCAATCGCACAGACCGGGTCATCTGACCAATCAGAGCAGGCTCACAGAAAGGAGGGGCTTTGAGAGACTGAAACTTTGACATTAAATGCATATTTTGAGAAAAAGAAATTTCCATAATAAGTACTCTTTTTAAAAGTATTCTAAAATGATATGGAATTATATGATTTGTTTTTACAGGGGTACACATGCAGTACTAAAATAAATATCCACCGCTTGTGAAGTGTGATAGAGGCCTAAGCGATGTGTGTTTTCCCTCTCTTCATTTCAACGGCTATTCATGAGCCATTTTATTAAAAATCAAAGCCTGGCATACTGATCTGAGAGAGCAATTAAGGAATGAGTCCTACGTATTATAAAAGCCAATTATGCACAAAAGATGTTCAGTTTTGTTTTTGTTTAAAACCTTTTTTTTTTTTTTTAAACAGGTAAATTGATTTAAAATCTCTCCTCAGAAAAAGCAGCCGTAATGGCCTTCAACTTACAGCGGGTGCAGCGTGTTTCTTGCATTCCCTGACACGTTTAAGTAGGCATGTAATGAGATGAAGCATAGAAACCTTTAATTGGCTCCCAGCAATGACTAGTCTGAGTGGATCATTAAACATTAATTACTCCTAACAAAACAACATGAATATTTTGCAAGGGTACATTAAAATGCTATTAAAGCATTCTTTATTCAAGAACACAAAAAGTACTTAACTAGGAAACCAATTTGTTGTTAATACATAGGTCTGGGGGGGGAAAAATGAACGTGTTAAATATCCATTTCACCATCAAAATATGGACAGAATTGTCGCCTGACTGATGAAAGAGTTTCTGATAATGGCAGCACTGCTGGATGGATCTCTTGGCAAATGGCCATGTTGTCAAACAAAGACTTTCCGCTGCCTATATAGAGGTGTTTCCACACAAACAGAAGCTCGCCAGGGGTTCGGGCTGTGATTGATCGGCTTTTAGAGACTGACACCAACAGCTCACTGTGAGCCAGAATGGTGTGAGGAAGCAGCCAGACAAAAAAACTGGCTCCATAAAAACTGAGCAATTTTCATAGAAGATGGAGAGGCAGAGAGAGATGCAGAGGAGGTGATAACGTGTGAAAAGAAGGTGGCATAGCAGCACATGGAGAAAGTGAAACAACAGCTTGAGTAGTGGCAAAGTGAAAAACGTAACATTTGAAAGTGCAACATGATCTTATTGGTAATTCTAGGGCGGTATTTGTGTAGTAGCATTTTTTTTACATTTGGATTGACAGTGAAACAGACTATATCAATGGATGGATTAGAGGCATTTAGCACTTGCCTGGAGGCAAAATGAATTTATAAAAATGATCCTGTTCAAAAGTTTACTTAATACTGTACTGTTACCTGAATGATCCACAGCTGTTTTTTTTTATTATTTATTTATTTTTTTTTAGTGCTAGCTGTTCATGAGTCCCTTGTTTGTCCTGAACAGTTAAACTGCCTGCTATTCTTCAGAAAAACCCTTCAGGTCCCACAAATTCTTTTTTTTTCGTGTGTGTGTGTGTATTTGAACCCTTTAAAACAATGGGCCTCATTCATGAAACTTGCGTAAATATATAGGAAAATGAGTAATTTGTGTGTAAAATAGACCTTCCCGAAAACTCTCCTACGGATTCACAAACGCTTTGTAAACGTCTGATTTGATAGTTAAACGTGTATGTTAATGAATTCCAATCATTGGTAAATAGGGCACCTATTTACCAATGATCATTCCCGCCTATGAATTACAGCTACGTGTGTGTCCAGGAATGCAGTGGAATATTCCGGTCTACTTCCTTAGGTTTGGCTCCAGTATAATGCATAAATGTAAAAAAAGACTAAGAGGCCACATGCCTAACAATAAATAAGTCAATAGTAAATAAGTATCCAGCCATACTGACTTCTCAAATTAACTTGTAATTTTTATAGCAGTGCATCAAAATTCAGTGTCATCAGTTGCCAAAAAGAACACAGAACATTTTATGCACTATTTACATAGTAGGGAGCAGGTGTACATTTCTTTCATACATTTCAACTAACATTTTTAAAAAATATGATCATTTTCATAAATTCAAAAGATTACGTCAGAACGGCTTTATGAATGATTTACACAAAAATTTGTTCTGCTCGTGTTTCATGAATGAGACTGTAGTGTTGGGCAATATGATCAATTTTTATATCATCCTATCGTCAGTCTGTGAGATCGATGATACACAATATTATCGTGTTAATTTATTTAATTATTTATTTTGTTTCATTGCTGGTGTTGTGCCCATTTTCGACCCCTGCCAAATTATTACTCTCTCTTGTTGAAATCGATACCTGATTGCCTAATCCTAACCCCACCCTTAATCCTAACCCCTCCCCCACACCTAACCCTTAACCTACCAATACTACTGGGGGTAGTAATCTGGCGGGGCCGCAGGGGTCAGAATTCAACACAACACCAGAAAGTGAACCAACTCCAGTATTAGGCTAAAAATAGTGTGGCGTGAATTTGGGGCATTCGCAGACCATGTCCCCCAAAATGAGTTACTGTGCTCCCCCTTTTTCATCCTCTCCCCTCCTTGCTGAAGGTGATTGATTTTGAAAGTGAAACCGAAAAAACTGTGCGCATAAGAAAGCGATTGCAAGCTTTTATGAGCGTCAGCAACTGCACGCAATCTCAGATTGCACGCTTCCCACTTGAAACACCCCCTCCCGCTCAACGTGATTTGTGCCACCACAGTGGCCGGAGCTGATCATGGCCACTCTAGTCAATGCTTGTGTTTATACCAGCCACCTCGTGGCAAGTTTCTGAAGCATCCCAGAAGTGGCTCTCGCCGCTGCATCACTAAAGTTAGGCTCCCAGTCTATTTTTGATGGATAACAATAATAATCATCTTGCTATGGTCAAAGGCATCAGCAACAGGCGATATCTTTGACTATCGTCAATACACGATACGTCTATCGGCACAACCCTAAATGACCGTATGATTTTGATATCCATCTTTTCACACTGAGGACAACTGAGGGACTCTATGCATCTATTTCAGAAGGTTCAAACGCTCACTGATGCTTCAGAAGGAAACACGATGCATTAGGAGCCAGGGGTGTAAACCTTTGAACAGAATGAAGATGTGTACATTTTTCTTTCATTTTGCGTAACAGTAACATTAACAATGCTCAGTACGATGATTACGATGATCAATATCTTTCAGTGCCTATCCAAACAGACAAAATATGTACATGTACATCTGAAGTACAAATATGAATGAAATCACTCTGAGTGCTGAGTGTGTATATGAGTGTGTGTTAGCGTTTAGTCACTATGCTCAATCCTGATCAGTGTGTGTTACAGTCTTACCATGCTATTCTTCAGCTTGAAATCATCTTCAATCTCATCAGCACTGTCGTCGTCAGACACCTCACCCTCTTCCGCATCTGCAGACAAGTACGGAGGAAGACGCTTCCCCTATAGACAACAACAGGAGGAATGTATGCTTTCATAACCTTTTTTTTACAGTATTTGTCAGCAAACAACACCATTATTGACTGTTAGATAGTGTTTCATCTCTCTTTAAACTATCGACAGCACCTTAGAGCCTGTGTGTGTTGACACAGCACCTCAGATATTGATACTAGAATTGAATCCATACTAATGACTGCTGGCCACAGGTGAAAGTGTAGTATGCAGTCTTAAGGATAAGCGAAGTAACATTTTCTTTCTAGGAAGCCTGAAATGTAACGTTTTGCTTTAGTTTGAGTCACCCTTTTGTTTTATTCCTGATAAGATACACAACTTACTTTTAACTGTTATTTACAGCAGTGGGCTGTAAAATCTTAGCCTGAGGATAAACAGTGTCTTAGACACTTCAGAGCATTGAAACCCGTTTAAGGGTCATTAAACCTAAACCTCCAAACACAGACCCTTGACTCGTCCTTGTCTGTCGGTCTTTCTCACAAACACATTTGTGTGAGGGCTAGAGGGAAATAAGAGTTGCTGGTGGAGGGACAAGATGGAGGGAAAATCAATCCCGTGCTTTTGACCTCTAGAGTTTGCTGGAGCACAGGATGAGTGCTTTCGTCTGGCGGAGGGAGCTGACACTGTGACATGTTTAAGTGTGTGTGTGTAATCAAAGGAGACCCGTGTTTGAGTGTGGGGAGATTTACTCAAGTGTGCTCCAATCACAAAGAGCCCCTGCTGGGTTTAAGAGTCTGCCGTCATTGTTTGCTCAACTGGGAGGGTCCTGTAGAGTAGCAGGCTGGCAGTGCCATCTGTCTTGACCTGTTTTACTAATGCCAAGCTCCTTGCTGGTACAGTGACGTCCGTATTTACAGAAAGCAATACCCTCTTTTCATCTGACTGACCACCTGTCATCCCATTATTACCTTAAAGAAATAGTTAAGCTAAAATTAAAATTCTGTCATCATTTACTTATAAAATGTCTCTGCTCAGGTGATTTCAAGGACTAAAAAGAAAAAAAGCAGCTTAAGGATGTCTACACATTCTTTGTTTCCTGAAGCCAAATAATATCTTCGTGTTAGTTTGTAGAAAGTTCTTGATTGCCACTGTAATTAACCAAATTATTATTGTTAAATTAGTTAACATGTAAAGAGTTAAACAATTCTTTGTTAACAACTTATTAACCATAAACAGTTTTTTCTTTAGATTAGGTAACAGAAAATGGGAAAATGCCATTAATTAGATGCTTTAAACCAACCATTACTTTTACTTTTATATTTTTACAGTTTGTACAGTATAAAAACCATTACACCTATTAAGACTCCCTATAAACCACAATTAATGTTCAGTAAAGGTTTTCAATAAAAAATAATAAAAGAAATTCTGTGACCTAATCTAAAGTGAGAACTATTTACTCATTACCAATTAACAATTCTTCTACTAAGAGCTAATTAAACAATTATAATTATGTTAATTACAGTGATAATGAATGAAGAACTCATTATTTGTATGGAGTCTATTACTTTATTAACTAAACTATGAATCAACTATAAGGGCCAGTTTTACCAAACAGGGCAAATTAGCATGAGAACGGAATTCTAAAACAACACAGATGGGAGAGGAAATTTCTGCGGGTGATTTACTAACAATGCGCAAATTAAAGAACACAGACTCAACAACGCAATATACTAAGTGCAGCGCAAATTAGGGTTGTCCCAAAAAAAAAAAAAAGAAATGAAGAAGCCACAGTACATTGAAAAGATACGGAGGCCAAAAAATGAAGGTTTGCTTGAAGTTTTGATAGACCTGGTATTGCATAACTCCTAGTTGAGGGTTCCAAGTTGTCTTTAATTTCCTGAAGCGAATTAAATTAACTTGGCAAACGATATGTTTGGATAATGTGTTCTTCTGGCATTCCAAATAAATAAGCACATGTGGAAAAAAATCCTCTCCCTTCTACCATGTGCTCTCTGTTCTCTACAGTGCCTCCTCCTAGCAACAATAACTGCAGCCATTTCAAGCGCGAAATAGTTTAAGACATGTTTTTTGGGCGTTAAATAATGCCGCAAATGCCAGTAATTTAAGAAGCGCAAACGTTAGTAAAATGCACTGTGTGAATCATTTGAAGTTCCCACCCATCCCTCCCCATGTTGTTCCTGCAGCGCGTGGACGCGCCTTCTGAAAGAGGGGCGATATTTCACACCCATGGACTCTCTGTGTGTGTCTTCTCCCCATGTGCTCCATGACCAATTTTCCCTCTTGTCTAATTAGTCACTTATTTCACCTGTGTCTCACTAATTACCCCCAGTTTAGCTGTGTATTTAAAGTGTGGTCTGCCCCATGTTCCCTTTTCTAGTGTTGAACATCTTGAAGTGCTACGTGTGTCTCCTGCCTGCCTTGTATTACCCATGCAGTGGATTATTAAAGACTGTTGTTTGTGACAGTAGCAAACCCTGACAATTCCGATGTACGTAAGAGACACATTATAAAGGATTGTATAAATATATCACTGGAACTTTGCATTCATTACATTTATTTTGTGTTTCTATTTTGTGTTCTTTACGTATGTATTTATTTCTTTATGCATGTTTTTATTCTAGGGCTGTCAATTTAACACATTAATTGTGCCAATAATTATGGGAAAAAAATGTTTAAAATTATTAACTAATTTACGCACCCCACTGACAAACATGATGCAGGACAATGACTGCCTGTGTGATGTAGCTTATTAGAATTCAGTTAGTTATGTGCCTCTAAAATTCAAGATACAAGGACAAAAAATGTCCCTGAATGAGTTTTTGTCTTTCAGTTTAGCAATATCACAAGCAAACATGCATTTTTGTTTTCACAAAAATATCTGCACAACTGCAAATGTGATATTGTTTTTTTTATTTTCAATTAATAAAAAAAAAATTGTAATTCAAATTATGTCATTAATTACTCATCCTCATGTCATTCCAAACCCATCAGACCTTCATTCATCTTCAGAACACAACTTAAGATATTTTTTATGAAATCTGAGAGATGCATAGAAAACTACCACGTTTAAGGCCCATAAAGGTAGTAAGGACAAAGTTAAAATTTTATGAAGCTACGAGAAACTTTTTGTGCGCAAAAAAAAAAAAAAATAGCAACTTGTAATAGTTTCGTGGTACTCTTGTGAATGTGTGATGAAGACTGACATCGGAGAGATTAAATTCTTGTATAAAGTCATTATTTTTGTTTTCTTTGCGTGCATAAAATATCATTAAATATCTAATTTGTGTTCCGTAGATAAATGAAGGTCTTATGCATTTGGAACAACATGAGGGTGAGTAATTAATGATAGAATTAATTTTTTTTTGCATGAACTAACCCTTTAAGGTTTCAAAGGACTTTCAAAGCATGATTCTTTATGGAACCTTACCAAAATATCTGTATTACTCAACTTTCAATCCTCTAGCACATCTTGTTCTAACTAACACTCATTCTCCCTTCACATGTTCTGACAGTTCCTGTTCATCTCTATTTTTATCACCAGAAAAAGAATTTCATCATTGGCTAGACTTTCAGTGCCAATCATTTACGGGCTCAACCACCATAAAAATGTGCATTTGCAAAACCTGTCTGACCAACTAGATAACTAAATCTCACTATACAGTACAAATGGCACTAAAACTTATAAAACTGTAGTCCACTTCCAGTTCCTCATATATAACCCTGGATCATAAAGTAGCATGGGTATATCTGTAGCAATAGCCAAAAATACATTGTATGGGTTCAAATTATATTTTTTTCTTTTATGCCAAGAATCATTAGGATTACAGATCATGCTCCATGAAGATATTTTGGAAATTTTCAGCTGTAAATATATCAAAACCTAATGTTTGATTATTAATATGCACTTCATTTGGACAACTTTAAAGGCGATTTTCTTCCAGATTCCAGATTTTCAAATAGTTGTATCTCAGCCAGATATTGTCCTATCATAACAAACCATACATCAATAGAAAGCTATTTTATTCAAATGACGTATATATATCTCATTTTTAACAATCTGACCCTTATGACTGGTTTTGTATTCCAGGGTCACATTTTCGTAATGGCATTTAATTAATAAATTTGATCTACTGCTATACTGTTGTTTTAAAAGTGACATTCAAATCAGTATGTAAATGATCTGTTTTACTTATCTGAAAACTGGACGGCCTGCATACTGGTAATTTTTTTGGTGTACAGTCAAGACAATGCTGGTTCACCGGTTAGACCAGCACCAAACCAGAACTAACTAGTCTATACCCGTGTGTAAATTTAAGCTGGGTTCAATAAAAGATATAAAGAAAGAACAGTGAACAAAAGCAGGAAAAGGAAAAGAATACTTGAGGATTTGAGGTTTTGGTAGCTCATGCCAAACCTTTATAAGTATCTTGCCCTTCAGGGAGTTCGGACTGGGAAGCTGCTTGGGGTCTTTGTTCAGGGCCTCCCCCACATCCAGCTTGTCTCCGAAGATCTCTTTCAGGTGCTGAGCTATCTTCTTCTGCTGCTGAATGCTGCAGTGATTCTCTATGGACAGGATCACTGGGAACCTGACGCAGCAGGAGACAGAAAAGAGAAAGGATGAGGGTGACAGTAATCACAAACCAGGGAACAGCTAGAACAGTCAGCAGCTGCTCCCTGCCTCCAGAGCCTTACCCCGACATTAACCTTTTATCCGTATTTCTTTCATCTTGACTTATCTTCACTGTCATGTGCTCTCTCTCTTTTGCTGTCTCACTTTTCCCTTTTTCCTGTCTGTCTGTCTTTTGTTTGACTGTGTCTCTTTTTACTTTTCCTTGTCATTCCTTGTTGTCTTGCTGAGCCGATTACTTCATAGTTTGACATCTCAACATTGCATAGTCTAACAGTTGCTCTAACAAGGTGTTTCCAAAAGCATGTAAGAAAACACATTTTACAATGCAAAAATCTTTCTCTCATAATCAGTGTTTGTGCCTTGTTTACCAATAAACCTATCGAAAAATCTTTAAATCAAGATTAGTATGCTTGAATTGATAGCTGCATGTGCTAAATATCAAAAGGGTGTACACATACATTTCAGCATAGAAAAAAAAATAATACTGTGCTCTATGAAAATGATAGAATTAGATTTAGACAAGTTATACCTGAATGTCAGGTACCTAGAAATGAGGGAAACCCTCTGGATTTAACAAGCGCTACATTATGAATGACATTCCTCTCGCACACAAACATGCACACGTACCGTGAAAAAAACAAGATAATCTGAAAGAGGAAAATGGGAAGATAAAAAGATGCCCTGTAGGGCTACAGTGATAGCACTGCTGTCTCAGCAGGTGTCATGGGATTTGGTGAGTGTAATTTGCATGTGATGTGCATGTGCTAAAAGGCTCATTTGCTCCATTATGTTGAGCCATTAGCTGAAACAGGTGGCTGTTTAATGATAAAACACTATTAAAGAAACAGACAGGTAGCTTTCCAGGAACTGGTACGGAAAGTTCCCCTCAATTATTATATTGTACTTCTCCTCATGGTGAAAAACAAAACAATTTTCCACAACAAATCAAATATAATGTTTATGTCATGCACCTCATTGAGGTGCCTTATCTGGTAATAGTAAGTATAAGAAGACAAAGCGAAAATAGGGTCTGGAAGCCCATCTGAATTGTTTTTGAGATAACAGGCTATTACACATAAAAACAGACAGCAGTCTGACACAAATGAACACATATGAGTATTTTTAGGAGGCAGTAAGCAATTTTGTATTATGAAGCTGTATAGTAATGTTTATTGGAATTAGGGTTGGGTATCGAGAACCGGTTCCATATTTCAAAGAACCGGGTATTCGATAAGACACATGCATTTCGGTTCCACTTTCATGTTGCACGCCAACATGGAATGCCTTTCGGCATTTTAATGTGATTTTAAAGTTTATAATCAAACGTTTTAAGCGCAGGAAGGGAAAGAATGTGGGCAATGTTTGTGTGCAGTGCACACATCTGAATCGTGAGCACAGTGAACAGCGGCGGTCCCAGTGCGGGTTTCCAGCCATTGTCCAATCTTTAATGAGGATTAATCTATATTTTTTTCTGAAAAGAAAACTATGCAGTGTTTTTAAACTTTTGATTTAAATTGTACCTGTAATTTATTCAGTTGTATTTATTTATGCTATTGCTCATTTATTTGCTTGTTCCTGTTTTATTACTGACTGTTTACTTGTCTTTAAGAAGCTAAAGGAGAAGTCCACTTCCAAAACAAAGATTCACATATAATGTACTCACCCCCTTGTCATCCAAGATGTTCATGTCTTTCTAAGAAATTTCATAAGAAATTATGTTTTTTGAAGAAAACATTTAAGGAATTTCTCCATATAATGGACTGCTATGGTTCCCCGATTTTGAACTTCCAAAATGCAGTTTAAATGTGGCTTCAAGCGATCCCAGATGCAGTTGTAAACGATCCCAGTCGAGGAAGAAGGGTCTTATCTAGCAAAACAATCGGTTATTTTCATTTTAAAAATGCTTTTTAAATACTTTTAATCTCATACGCTCGTCTTGCCCTGCTCTCCCTGAACTCTGTGTATTCTCGCTCAAGACAGTTAGGGTATGTCGAAAAACTCAGACACAGTCTTTGCAAAGTGAACATGCAAAGAAGATCAAACACCCAAGGTAAAACAGCAATATAGGACATTTTTTAAGATGAGGGAGAATATGGGATGGGAGTTTTTCAACATACCCTAACTGTCATGAACTGGAAAAAAACAGTCCAGGCAGAGTAAGTCAAGACGAGCATCTGACATTAAAAAGTATATAAATTGTATTGTTTTTATGAAAATAACAGACTGTTATGCTAGATAAGACCCTTCTTTCTCGGCTTGGATCATTTACAATCACATTTGAGATCGTTTGAAGCCGCATTTAAACTACACTTAAACAACTTTTCGAAGTTCAAAATCGGGGCACCATATCAGTCCATTATATGGAGAAAAATGCTGAAATATTTTTCTCAAAAAACATAATTTCTTTACAACTAAAGAAAGAAAGACATGAACATCTTGGATGACAAGGGGGTGAGTACATTATATGTGAATCTTTGTTTTGGAAGTGGACTTCTCCGTTAATGTTTGAAATTTATATTAGTCTAGTTGTTTTTTCTCTGGTATTTTTTGTTGAAACCATATGCAAAAGTTCCTGTGAGGCTGAGTGTTCTGTAGGCTGCTGATTTTTTACTCACGTTATTCAGCTGCAACAGAAAGCTTTGTAAAAATACAGAACAAAAAATGTTTGACCTAATTTTTTATTGACTTTATGTTATTGGAATCGTTAAGCAGAATCAGAATGGAATCGGAATCGATAAAATTCAAACGATACACAACCCTAATTAGAATACTAGCTTACTGTATATTATGTATATTATATTACAGTTTTTTTAAGTATTATGTAAGAAGGTACGTAATATGTGATGATCAATGTTTCAATGGAATTATGCTACATTGTTGTCACATGATTCCACCAAGCTGTATTTGAAACATTTATCTTTTAGGGCCAGATTTACTAAACAGGACAAATTAGCGTTAGAAAGGCACCGATGGGAGGGGAAAATTCTGCGGGTGATTTACTGACATTGCACACATTAAAGAACACAGACGCAACATCTCATTTCCATAATGAATAGCGCAATCTACCAAGAGCAGCGCAAAATTACCACCTGCTTTAAGACATGCTTTTTTGGGCGCTAAATAATAGCACAAATACCAGATAAACTGACGAGCGCAAATGTTAGTAAATCATGTTTCATCATTCTTTTTAAAACCGCCCACAAATTTGGCATCTGAAAGGGAAACTCCTACAAATGCATATTCAATAAGGTCAGGCACAAAAATAACCGTATCCAAACCTTTTCAGCGCTAATTCTTTACTGCACGACTAGTAAATCCTGGCAACAATATTTTAATGCCAAAAGACGGTTTGTGCTTTATCTCATGTGATACATCAAAGTACCGTTCTTTTTTTTAAATGGAAAATTACTTAAAGAACTTTCAAAAAGAGAACATATGGCTCTTTTAAATGAGCATTAAATGGCTTTGCTGTGCCCACCAGGGATAGTTTTGAAAAGCTACAATGAAAATGATGACTGATTTCCTGACATCAGCTAATGACTGATCATAAACGACTTATAACAAAGAGAAGAAAAACTCAAGAGAGAAGTAAGTACGCACTCATTGTTTACAAAGGCGTATTTGTTGATGGTCTCAATGACAGATTTAAAGGTGATCTTGGAAGTTAGGGTGTAGCCATGTTGAACCATAGGCTCCCCGTCTGGACCATCCCAACAGTCCACTGTAACACAAAGCATGGTCACAAACAGGGTTCAAAAATAATTTATTCACATCCACTGGATAAGATATATTTGATATATATCCACAAGTTTTATCTTACCCTCCACACAGCGGCAGCCGGCCTGCAGGACCCAAGCATACATGTCTGTCTTAGAGTGGGACAGCAGCTGATCTCCAGTCAGGTAGGTGTTGTGGGAAGAGGCTATGAAATAGTTACACAGAGGTTGATCCATGTCTTGATTGACCTCGTTGTGCTGAGGGTTGAACACATCACAAACTGGACTCCGCATGTAGTTGGTGAACCCTACATAGTGAAAGCAGACACAAAACAGCTTGAGATTTCTTTTTAATTTCTTTAAGCTGTATATATATATATATATATATATATATATATTATTAAAGAAGCTCACCAAGTTTGCATTTGTTTGATCCAAAGTACAGCAAAAACAGTAAAAAAAAATGAATTACTTTTACTTTTAAAATGTAATTTATTCCTGTGATTTTTTAAAGCTGACTTTTTAGAATCATTACTCCAGTGTGATAAAGGGAATATTGAGAAATTTAGACATTTGTGACAGAAAAATACATTTAAAAAATGTAATGGAATTAGGATGGATGTTTGTGGTATAACGCCCTAAATGAAATCTCACAGGAACCTCAATTTTTTATATCAACTTCAAATTTGGAACCTAACTTATTTAGACATAAGGCTTTGATTGATATTTTTGGATTCAAAAAATATTTTGTAAAATTGTACATTTTATATGAAATAAAAATTGTAATTTAAATTTAGTAAAAATATTTCAAAATTGTACTGTTTTTGCTGTACTTTGGATCAAACAAGCAAGCAGGCTTAGTAAGCAGAAAAGAAAAACATTAAAAATCATACTGTTCAAAAACTTTTGACTGGTAGTGTAGTGCTATAAAATCAAATCAAACCAAACCAAAAACAAACCATGCAACACGTCTTTCAAAAGATCACAATGTAGTCAAATGCTTAATGATGCACTGCTAAAATATCAGTTGTTACAACCATAAACAATCAACTCTGCCAAGAAAATACGAGAACATCAGACAAAAGGGGTCATAGCAAAATTGCAGAGTCCAACAGTGGCATCATTCCAGTGACTTTTTAAAAGCCTAAATGTCTTACTCTCTTTCAAAAATGCAGTTTTAGACAAAAAGACAGCTGTGTGCAAGTGGAATGCAGCAGATGTGTGCTGAATGAATTAGTTTCAGCTTGACAAGCCACAAATGGAAAACAAGTCACTAAGAAACACATCATACATTCAATTGTGGAAGCGGGACACACACACATAAAACAAAAAACTATTGCAAATTTGCAACAAATACCATGTATAAAAAAAGACAGAAAGATAGGCCCTGTTTATATATGAAGAGTTCAGATGTAAAACCAGCTACTTTTGACACATAGTATATGTCCATCAAATACTTTTACTTCAAACTCGCTAAATCCCAGCCTCACCTCAATTACAAGTGCGGGAACTTACATAGAAACCTATTCACAGGAGCCTGATAAAAATGCTTATTTTAAAGAAAAATGTCAGATGGATTTAGATGCTTTTGCATCTGAACTCTTCATATGGTATTAAGATGTGGTTTTGACAGTCCAGTCACAAGTATACAATGCTCAATACAGGTATAAATAGTATCTGAAATGTTTGGTATTTGTCCTCTTCTGGCCACTCCAGTCAAATGCGAAAACACATTTGACTGGATTTCTTTTGCAGTGAAGACGCTTATGTGGTCGAATGCATACAGTACGAACAGCAACTAAAGACCACCTCCTCTCTGCCTACTGACCTAATTCTTAAACAGATGGGACTTAAACTGCCAGCTGAAATCGTAAGTTTGGTTTGAAGACGAAAAAATGTAAAAAGCACTTACCAGTCCTGACTCTAACACAAACTTACAGCATTCAGCATAGTTCAGAGCGGCTATAACAAAAGCTGATGTCCTCTGTGTCATATTCCATTGTCTCCTCTCACATTCATATGTAGACTGCACAAGCTTATTTCACAATATTAAACTGAAAGATCATACATACACCTGCCCAAAAACCCTATCCTTAAAGAAATCAGGGAAGTGGTCAAAAATGAACAAAAGCCATGTATTAAAACACACAAAAATGTGTCTCCCTTGTCTGTTTGTGATCTGGTCGACCAAAACGCACCTTACTGTGTGTAGACAGATATATAGATAGATAGATAGATAGATAGATAGATAGATAGATAGATATAGTCTTTTCTATCTTACGCTGATGTTGGAGATCCAGAGGATTATTAAGGGCTCACACACAGCAGGCAGAGTCAATCAGTTCCACCAGCTTTGCTCTAACAGGAAGCCAAGCTGAACTGAGCCCGTGTGTCTTATTTAGCTTAAGGGAAAAGAGGGTGGCCAGTGCTTCACTGTCAGTGGACAGTGCTCATGGACCCAATCAATAAAGCTCCAAAAAGATCAGATGAAGTTTCACGACATACACGCGCACACAAACAGAAATTTAAAGATCAGAACAGCCTGTTCTGCTGTCACCACCTTGCCATATAAACAGTAAAGGCATCTCTAATATAGTGGATGTGGCAGCAACCAAAATGAAATACCAACATACAGCTTTAGTAGATGGTTTCACAAACATACTTCCTGCCACAGCTATGCTATATATTCTATAGGTTCTGCAGTAGGTTGACATTTATTGGAGATGCAGACACAAATGCTAAACAAATAAACATGACACTGTTTCATGACAGCTCACAGCTGTTTAAATGGTGCTGTTTAAAGCAGTAGTCCACCCAAAAATGAAAATTCTGTCATTAATTACTCACCCTCATGTCGTTCCAAACCTGTAAGGCCTTTGTTTATCTTCAGAACACAAATTAAGGTATTTGAGATGAAATCCAAGAACTTTCTGACCCTGCATAGACAGCAACACAACTAACATGTTTCTTGGCCCAGAAAGTCAGTAAGGACATTATTAAAATAGTCAATGTGACATCAGTGGTTCAACTGTAATCCTATGAAGCCACAAGAATACTTTTTGTGGATGAACAAAACAATAATGACTTCATTCAACAATTTCTTCTCTTCCGCATCAGTCTCTGTCAGCATTCATGAGAGTATCACAACATGTGTGTGGTGCTGCTGACACAGGAAACGGTGTTCTGACGTAGAACCTGGATGTGCTGCACTTTACTTACAAGCAGACATAGACACGTGCTGCACACAAAACATGTCTGAAGATTTTGACAGAAGGGATGACAGAAGGCAATTTTTTATCCAGCCTTACTTATTTGAACCAGAATCAGGGTTGCCAGGTTTTCACAACAAAACCTGCCCAAATGCTACTTAAAACTAGCATCGCATTTCAAGGGAGATCCCACCAGTAAAAAAAATTGCATTCCGGAGGGTAAAAAACATGTTTTTGGCAGGGTTCAGTACAGTTAAAGATTGTCTTACTATTGGGAGATGAGAGGGTCTGTATTACTTACTATTGGGGAAAGCGTAACGGCTAACTTGGATCACATGTGCCTTGATAACCAATCACATTACAGCCTTAATGTCACTGAAATTCAGTTCAGAATTGTGCGATACTCAATCACCGTTTACGGATACCATAGGAATGAATGCACTTCGCGTGCTGTAAGCTGAATCCCACCTGTCGAAAAAAGTCAGTGACTTTTCTTATAAAACAGCATTTTTTCAGTGTAAATAGTTTAATCCAAAGGTATTGTTTAGTGTAAAACTCATTGAAAATTAGCCGATAGGCAGTTGATTCATTAAATGATAAGCTCCTTCCTCTAAAAAGCTGTTAAAATGGCCTCTTTCCCAAACCGGAAGCGTTAGCTTCAGCCGTTACGTTTTTTCATTTCAACCTAAAAACAGGGTCTGCAGCATTTTTGAAAGTCTTCATTTTCGTGGGTCAAAAATGCTGGAGTAGTGCAAAAGTTATGCGTTTTAAAACTAAAGTGCACTAGTGTAAACATCGCCTCAGAGAGAGATGGAAGTTCTACGTCAGAACGTGTTGTGGTACTCTAGTACTTGCAATGCAGCAGAGACTGATGCGGAAGAGAAGAAATTGTTGAATAAAGTCATTATTTTTGTTTTCTTTGCATACAAAAAGTATTCTTGGAGCTTTATATAAAATTACGGTTGAACCACTGATGTCACATGGACTATTTTAACAATGTCCTTCCAACTTTTCTGGGCCTTGTACGTGGTAGTTGCGTTTCTATCTATGGATGGTCAGAAAGCTTTTGGATTTCTTTAAAAATACCTTAGTTTGTGTTCTGAAGATGAACAAAGGTCTTACGGGTTTGGAGCAACATGAGGGTGAGTGTTCATAGTTTTCATTTTTGGGTGGAATAATTCTTTAACAATGCTTTCCATAACCTCTACTGATTGACCTTAACATAACATAATTAAATGATTTGTTCTATTACACACATGATCAAGAATAGCTTGAGTCTAGTTATTCAGACACTCTGTCAGGTTTTCTGGAATAAATCTAAGAAAATAGGGAGGGAAAGAAAAACTGAGTGTGGCCAAACATAGTCCTCACCTTCGATTCCAAGAACTCCATTCTGCTTGTTCTCCTCAGAGACTTCAAACTTATTGATTATGTCCATACAGTACTCAGGGGTCACATTGGACATCTGTGAAGAAGCAGAGAAAGAATGAAAAGAAAGGGTCAACCTCATGTCACTCTTCCAGATAGGATCCATAACATGTCAATCATTTGGTCTCTAAGGGTCACCTCCTTTTAAAGTAAGATCACCAAAACCCTCCAAACTGCCATTTTGTCACTAAATGGCTTTATCCTTCTGTTTTGTCTGCACCCTTTCCCTCTTTTCACAACTTCCCCCAGGGCTTCATGGCCCATGCGTGGGCAGAGAGAGGGAGCAGAGGCACAGAGAGGCTTTTTTAGCATCACACTGGGGCTGTTCATAGCCTCAGCTGGAAAGCCATTATAATGGCTGATAGAGAGGCAGAGCCTTTCACTTTCCGATTCCTAAAGCATACCCAAGATATTGAGCTGGAATAGGAAAAGAAGTACAATAAAGGGTGTCACAGAAAAGAAATGCATAAAACACAAACGCTCCAAATGAATGTAAAATGTGAGGTTTACTATATATACAAAATGATTATTAATCACAGCTAAAAAAAAAAAATAGTGTACTACTCTAATATTGGCACCGTTGGTAAGTATGAGCAAAGGTGGTTATGAAAATAAATCTGCACGATTTATCCTTTTGATCTTTCGTTCAAAAATTTACAAAATTCTAACCTTTCACTGAAGTAAAACAATGGAAAGTGGGGGGGAAGTCTCATTATTAAATAAATGTTTTTCTCTACACAATTATTGCAATGTCCTTTTCCCAGTGTCTGATGATTTTGTAGAACACCTGACAAGAAATCAGAGACCATTTCTTCATACAGAACCCCTCTAAATCTTTCAGATTACCAGCTCCATGTTGGTGCTTCTTCTCTTAATTTTCTATAGGGTTCAGGTCAGGGACCTAGGACAGTCATGGCAGAAGCTTCATTTTGTGCTCAGTGACACATTTTTGTGTTGATTTTTATGTTTTTTTTTTTTTTTGGATCATTGTCCTGATGAAAGGTCCAACCACGATCCATAATAAGATTTCTAACAGATTCAGTCAGGTTTATATTTTTCTTTATCTATTGGTATTTGATAGAATCAATGATGCCATGTATCTGAACAAGACATCCAGACATCCTCTGGCAGATAAATGGCCCACAACATGTAAGATCCACCAGTATATTTAACCATGGGCGTGGGGTTCTCTGTATCCCTGTTTGCACCAAACCCATCTGGTGGGTTTGCTGCCAAAAAGCTCTTTTTCTAGTTTCATCTGAGCAAGAAGGTTTTTTCTTGAAACCCTCCCAAACAACATGTGATGATGTAGGGGCTGTTTGATGTGTTTTTAAGGCTTTCGGACCCCAAGATTCAACTAATCTCTGCAGTTCTCCAGCTGTGATCTTTGGAGAGTCTTTGGCCACTCAAACTTTCCTCCTCGCAGTGCATTAAGATGATATAGACACACGTCCTCTTTCAGGCAGATTTGTAACATCTTCAATTGATTGGAACTTCCTAATTATTGCCCTGATCATGGAAATGAGGATTTGTAATGCTTTAGCTATTTTCTTACAGCCACTTTCTATTTTCTGAAGCTCAACAATCTCATTCTGTACATCAGAACTAAATTTACTCCTTATGATGGATGATTAAAGAAGTTTGCCCTTTGTGTTCCTCATATTTATAATCCTGTGGAACAAGTCGTCATGTCTGGACAATTTCATGCTCCTATGTAAATATAAATGGGAATATATGTGAAGAGTTCAGATGCAAAACCAGCTAAATCCATCTGACGTTTTTCTTTAAAATTAGCATTTCTTTCTGGCTACTTTGTATAGGTTTCTATGTAAGTAGTGGCACTTCTGTTTGGGCTGAGGCTGGGATTTAGCGAGTCTGAAATAAAGTATTTGATGGATGTATAATATGTGTCAGGAGCCATCACTCAGTATCATTATATCATTTTTGACCGAGATGGCTTTTAGCTGGTTTTGCATCTGAACTGTTCATATATACTCATAAGAATTTCCTGGTGCCAATTTTCCAGTGTGAATTTTGTGAATTTTTTGAATGAAAGATCAAGAAGATAGAGGAAGAGGTAGATTTATTTTCATAGCCGCCATTGCTCATATTTATCGAGGGTGCCAATATTACTGGAGGGAATTGTAGAATAAAAAGAATCAAACAGTCATAGTGAATAAAAATGAAATCAGAAACATTAATGAAGAACTAATTAATGTATCTTACAATTCATATAATTTATATTATTTCTGGGTTATAATATGAAACAATATGTGAAATTATGCTTTGGTGTATATATGTTATATAAATGTTTTTTTTTTTTAAAGATGTTTCTTATCCATACCAAGGCTGTACTTATTTGATCAAAACATTTTGCAAATTTATGCAAATTTACAGTCATCAGTGTCACATAAACTCTCCAATATGCTGATTTGACACTTAACATTTCATATAATTATCAGTGTTGAAAACACTTATGTTGCTTAAAAGTTTTGTGGAAACAGTGCCAATTTTGTGCTAATTTCAGATTTTTTGAAGGTACAGAAAGTTCTATTTTTAACTTCATAAATAAAGAGCTTCAACTCATGTCTAATAGTGACACGGCAACTGTGTGGACTATACAGACAGTGTATAGTAGGATGCTAGAGCTTAAGGAGGAGCTAAGAGCCTGACATCTGAGGCGGTTGCAGAACATCAGTCAGAACAGTGCTTATGGGATTTACATTTAAAATACTATGCAAAGCTGGGGGAGAGAGCTTCTGCAACAATCATGTATGTTCATAAAAGCATGAAAATATCATAAACAGACGTGTCTACTGGAACATTTGCACTGGCCCTTGACATGGTCCCAAACTCCAGTTCCAGATGAGAATGGCAGAGTGACACAATATCAAATCTGAGAGGTCACGAGTTTTGATCAGGAGGAGATATCACACTAACCTTTTGCTCCACACGCAGAAAGTTGCCAAGCTCCTCTGCCGTCAGGTGATCCTTCTTCTCACTGAAGCACATGAGCAGTAGATAGAGGTCTCGCCTCAACGACATCATCTTATAGAAGACAGTGAACTCCTCAAACGTCAGTGTGCCCTGCTGGTCATCAGTGTCTGCTTCCTGTGAACACACGCAGAGAAAGAGCAAAGTTACATAATGGGTTTCAAAGCTTTCAAGAGAAAATATCTTTACTTTGCTAAATTGTCTCATTATGCCTGTTATATGACAATAGTATACACTGACCTTTTTGAACAACAAGTTTAACAAGTCATCCATATTATACTTCCTTTCTACACAATTCTCCCTCTCTTTTACTGACAAAACAGCTACTGCTCAGCATTAGCTCAAATTAAATATCTTTCCCAGAAATTAAGCAAAAACTGCGATACAACTTTTGAGACTTTAATCATAAGGTGCTATATAGTACACAACGGTGTTAGCATGGCTCTATTGAACAAATTGTACAAAGAAAACAAGGAGATATTTAAAATTACAATTTGTACCTCGCCTTGAGGGAACAGCATGAGCCTGATTAAATCACACTTTCTACAAAGCAATTGAAATACTGACTGAATTTTAAGAGACTTGTCAACATATCAGATACTATTTACACTGCAGTTTACCACCCAGACATTTTCTTGTCATCTACTCACCCTCATGTCTTTCTTTTCTTAGATGAACATAAACAAAGACATTTAGAAAAAAATATTTAATCCATATGAATAGGTTCCCAAATAGTGCAAAAGTACATACAAAGCTGGAAAAAGTGCATACAGCCATCATGATAGTAATCCATAAAACTTATTCCATGAATCAATGTCTTTTGAAGTGAAATGATTGGTGTGCGCAAGAAAAATACAAATATTTCCTTTAATTGTTTTTTTTTTTTTTTTTTTTTTTACTATAAACCATCACTTCCGGTCAACTGTCGTACATGGTTTTACTAAAGGGTCAAGTTTATGTTATGATGTACAGTTGAGGTCAAAAGTTCACATATATCTTGCAGAATGTTAATTATTTTACCAAAAATAAGAGAGGGATCACACAAAATGCATGTTAGTTTTTATTTAGTACTGACCTGAATAAGATATTTAAAATAAAATACATTTACATATAGTCCACAAAAGAAAATAATAGTTGATTTTTTAATTGTCTTCTGGGAAACATGTAAATATCTTCTGTAGCTTCTGAAGGGAAGTGCTAAATGAAAAATATATAAATAAGCAAAATAAGTAAAATTTACAAGTCTTAATTTTGCTCAAAGGTTTACAACCCTGGCTTTTTATTTCATTTCATTTCATTTTTACTCATGAACAACTATCACTATAAAAAAAATAAATAAATAAATAAAAAAAAAAACCCAGCAGAGGATCATTCAGGGAACACCACAGTATCAAGAAAGAATCAAGCGTATATAAACTTTTGAATAGGGTCATTTTTTATAAATTCAACTATTATTTTCTCTTGTGGACTATATGTAAATGTCTTTAATGTGAAATATCTTCTTCAGGTCAGTACTAAATAAAAAATAACATGCATTTTGTATGATCCCTCTTATTTTGGTAAAACAATTAACATTTTGCAGATTCTCCAAGGTGTAAACTTATGACCACAACTATAAATGTACCGTCACTTCTCATGTGAGCTTCAGATTGCATTTATATGAACTCACAGAGATGGGTCATATTACTAAAAATCTTGATTTGCATTTATTTGAAGAAATAAAGTTATATACATCTCATTTTTGGGTGTACTGTTCCACTTTTCCAATTTTCCCCACATACCTGGAACATCTGTTTGACTTTCCTGCGAGGCAAGTTGACATTCAACTTGTGTAAAAGCTGATAGATCTCTTCAATGTTCAGAAGACCATCTCCATTCTTATCAGCCTCCTCGAAGGTCTGCTTCATCCACTTACAGCAAGGTTAAGAAAAAAGACCTCCAGGGAAAAAAGCTAGACAATGAGAATAAAATTACACAATGACATTTATCTTAATCAGATGAATTTCGGGATCGCAAGACAGTTTAAATGAAAATTTTGTATACTTGTCATTTCTGGGCGGTCTGTCTCTTTAAAAGAAACCTAATTAGGAACATTAGTATCTATATTACTTTTCTGCCTGTGCACATCAGGAGTGGATGAGCTCATCCTTCGCTCTTCTCAGAGCTGTAACATAATTAGCTCTAATGCTCAGCTGAGAGAATCCCATAGCTGACAAACACAGAGTAAAGATATGCAAGGTTTACTGTGAGTGTAAGTGTGCATTTTCATTGATTTTTCATTAAAAAAATGGCCATCCTGACAGCTGAAATAAGTAAAGCTCTTGTTTTATTGTGTCAGCCCATCTGTTGACTGCTTTATTTGTCTCATAAAATGACTAGGTCATGAGATATGAGATTTTTAAAACAAAAACCCAGATCTCGGTGCGCTTGGAGGGCAAATGCATGATATGGAAGATATTTCTATAAATTTAATTTTCTTCTTGTATTCTGAGAAGCTTACTATGATATTTGCATATGGGTGCAGATGATTTTTTTTTTCTGTATGTATGGTCAGTAGTGGGGAGATGTCATGAAATAGATCATCTATACTGTGGAAGAAGAGATGTCTGGTTTTATGAAGTATGACAGTTGGCAAAGAGCCTGTGATGGATGTATTACAGGCAGGAGAGAGGCAGCACTTATGTGACTGAAAGGAAAACCGTGAGAGGCTACTTGGAAGGGTCTGCAGACAAGGGACAGTCTTTGAAAGTCATCCAAATATAGCAGTCGATTCAGGTAACAGCGGTGCGATTAGGAGTCTAATCAGAGGGGCATTAACATTTAACCAGAGCTGTACGAAGCAGAATATCTGTTTTATATTACATGTCATTTAATGTTAATGCATTTTCTTTGATCTATTAAGCATGTCTTGTACAGCGGGTGTGAGTGGGTTAAATTTCTATGCCTGTGTTCCTGACTGTGTGATAGAAATATCTGTCTGTTTTTAGGGCACGCTAAAAATATCGATTTTCTTCATTTGAACAGTCTCAATATTGATTCTAACAATTTCAAAATCAATCTTTTACCAGTGTTTCCTGCTTTTTTCAGTCATATTTTACAGGTTTGCAGCCCGTAGAAGAAAACATGTCTTTCTACCATGTTGACCTCATGGGCTGTACAAAGTAACATACAAAGTCTGAATCACAAAAAATTAGTCTTATGAACTGCATGAGTTTCATTTCATAATGAATCAAAAGCATGCAGAGCAATCAGTGTCGTCTGTTTCATGAACAAATTACTTATCATTCAAAAAACTTAAAGGGGACATTGGATGCCCATTTTCCAAAGTTGGTATGATACTTTAGGGTCTGCATCATACTTTGGTTATAATTCCTCAATGGTCGTGTAAAACAACACCCTTTTTACCTCATTAAAAGCAGGTCTGTTCACAGCAAACTGTTTCGGTGCATGTCTCTTTAAATGATAATGAGCTACTACTCCATGTTCTTCCATTTTTTGTGTATTTGGTGGCGTGTTAACATCAAAAACAAAATGAATCCACTGTGTCCTCAGTAGCTCTGATGTCAGGAGAAAGTGAAGACTCTTATGTTCACTTTTACATCCAACTACAAAACACCTGATTGCTTACAAGACCCTCTTGTCGCTACAGCTGCTCAAGTGTGGAGAAAGTGGCGGACAGTGTACAACTGGCTAACGGGTGGAAAAATGGTAATATGGTACAGTCCATCAGCAATCAAGGGCGGGGCCTAATAAGTATGATGTCATACTGCTCAGAAAATCAAAACGGCTTGAAAATTTAGACTGTTTAGGTTTTTTTGGGATTAAAAAAGGGGTATATGGATTTTTAACATTGTAGGGTGGTTGTGTCCACAGACTGCTAAGAACTAACTAATTTAAATATAGTTTGCTGCAAAAGTTGCAGTTTGCAGAATAAAACACAAAATAAGAGGGATCCTACGAAAAGCATGTTGTTTTTTTATTTAGTACTGACCTGAATATGATATTTCACATAAAAGAGGTTTAAATAAAGTCCACAAGAGAAAATTTTATGTAAAAAATTAACCCCGTTCAAAAGTTTACTTACGCTTGATTCTGACCTGACACAGCTGTTTTTTTTTTTTGTTTGTTTGTTTTTTGTAGTTATAGTTGTTCATGAGTCCCTTGTTTGTCCTGAACAGATTCTGTTCTTCAGAAAAGTTCTTTAGGTCCCACAGATTATTTGGTTTTTCATACTGAGGACAACTGAGGGACTCATATGCAACTATTACAGAAGGTTCAAACACTCACTGATGCGCCGGAAGGGAAAACAATGCATTAAGAGCCGGGGGGGGGTGAAAACTTTTGAACGGAATGAGGATGTGTACATTTTTCTTATTTTCCCTAAATATCACTTTTTTTTTCATCTAGTACTGCCTTTCAGAAGCTACAAAAGATACTTACATGTTCCCCAGAAGACAAAATAAGTTAAATTTACCCTGATCTTCAAATTCTAAAAGTTTTCACCCCCTGGCTCTTAATGCATAGTGTTTCCTTTTGAAGCATCAGTGAGCGTTTGAACCTTCTGTAATAGTTGCATATGAGTCTATCAGTTGTCCTCAGTGTGAAAAGATGGATCTCAAAATCATACAGTCATTGTTGAAAAAGGTTCTAATACACACAGTTGCTGAAACACCAAAGAATCTGTGGGAACTGAAGGACTTTTCCGAAGAATAGCAGGCAGTTTAGCTGTTTAGGATAAACAAGGGACTCATGAGCAATGATCATTAAACAAAAAGGGGAAAAAAAGCAGCTGTGAATCATTCAGGTAACAACACAGTGTTAAGAAGAATCAAGTGTATATGAACTTTAAATCAGGGTCATTTTTACAAATTCAACTATTCTCTTGTGGACTACATGTAAATGTCTTTTATGTGAATATTTTATTCAGGTCAGTACTAAAAAAAAAAAAAACGCAAAAAATGCATTTTGTATGATCACTCTTATTTTGGTAAAATAATTAACATTTTGCAGATTCTGCAAGGTGTGTGTAAACTTTTGACTTCAACTGTACAAACGGCATGTAAAAGTTAATTTTGCATCCGATGTCCCCTTCTGCATGACCAGCTTGAACCCACTGTAAAATGTGCATGGGGAAACCTTTCACCCAATTCCAGATTGAGTGTATTCTTATTGAATTTGGATTATGTCCATGAAAATTAGCAGGACAACTAGCAGGTTTGTGCATGTGTTGGCCATTATAGTTTGCCAAATCTTGCACCATTCTCAGTCTAAAGACACTGAAGACACAGTCTAAAAAGACTTCAAGGCTCCTCTCTTCTGTTTGTCTGGCTCCTCCAAGATTGTGTTTTTAAAACAAAGGACACTGGAAACCCTATCTCGTTATGCACAACAATAAAACTGGTCACAGTTGAACTGGCGTCTAGATTGAAAGCATAAGTGAAATTACCAGCGGCCATATGCTGTGTTTCTACTGTTATGGCAGATTATAATGACTGCCTCCTGATGACTCACGCCTTTTTAATGAGAATAACAGACATAAACATAAGGGAGGAGAGAATGAGCAGCTCAGGCTTTTTATCTCCCCTTCCTCTAAGGCCAGTCCTTTCATGTGAGGAAGTGCTTCTGTAAGAACTCCCTGCAGAGGAAGACTCCCTGAAGCAGCGAACTGCTCACAGGCAGACTGACTCAAAGAGCTCCCGCTATCTCCCTCTTTGTACATCTCTCTTGTAAATCGGTCTAAATCAATCAGTCAATCGATCACAAATCCTTCCTTCCCTCTCTGCCCCCATCTGTTTATCCAATAATGTATTCAACTTCTCTTCAATCCCTCCATTAAATGATTAGGTCACTCAAAAATGAAAATGATGTTCTGTTCTACTGAATTCTCTATGTTAAAGCTGCTCTTTTACATACAACGAAGGTAATGGCAAAACCAAATCACCATAAAAGTAGGCTATACAAATTGTGTGTCATCTTACAGTTTTTCTCAGTCGCTTTGGTGCATTTCTCAAATCTGAAATGAAATTCTCAAAACTACTTTTTCAACCTCCACATCTAGTCACTTGTGCACATCGTAATAGCAGTTTCTCATTCTTTTGAACAAGTTGCGATTGCTTTGGTACATTCATGCAATTGATTATGTACATTTGTCTGCGTTTTCCTACATTATCAGTTGCTAATGTCATGTTGCTCAAAATGTATTATATAGTTCATAAGTCATTAAATGCAAAATGGTTGATATAGTTGTCATAAACTGTCAAGTATATTTTCTACACATTCCTGTTAGTCTATTTGTAAATTTGCCATGCATCTTGACTTTCACTAATAAGGGAATGCAGATTAACCAATAACAAACCAGTAGTAAGTAACCAGTAGTTTATATAATTGCAAATATGCATTTGTTGCATGGAAAAGAGCAGTGTGAACATTTCTCAAAGCATCTTCTTTTGAGTCCCCCAGAAGAAACAACATGAATGATGAGTAAATGATGACTATTGCTGTAATAAATTTATACATCCGTCCATTTTGCAGTAAAGGATATTGGTCATGTGTGCGCTGTCTCTTTGCTAGTGAATCTTCATCACTGATACCGGCCATCAGGTATCGCAGTCCAGTCACCCATGTCCGTGCTTCCTCTGCGTTTGAGGTAACCAAGTCCAGAGATTCCATGTGATTGCCATGGTAAATAGTGAAACAACAACTCGGATCAAAGTTTCCGTCTGCATGGCGATGGAAAATGTCAGACTGACGACCTTCTGTGACCTTGTAGAGTGAGTCGATGGTGACTGGAAGGGAGAGAGAGAAAAGAACATGATCTTTAAACCCCTGAAACAATGAGCCACAAGCTATGGATGACCAACACGCAGAGATACATTCATTAGCAAAAGCCTTGCCAGCAGCGATCTGACCCACATTACTCAACTACAATAAAAGATTTGCTCAGGCAAACAGTTCAGTTTAAAATGGAATGAATAGAAGCTGAAGTGGCAATGCTGTGTTAATGATACTTATCTGATTCTGTAATCGAATAAACAATTATATGGAGTGGCAAAATCTGACAGTTATCACCCCCTACTTGCCCATCTTCATGGTTTCACTTTTCACTTTTAAAGCATTGGACCATCACAATATGTAATTAGACTCCCAGTGTCTTTTGCTCTGTGTTGTTCTCATTATTCGTCACTTCGTCGTCTTTGGTTTCCCATTAAGGGAATCCAGGCTTTAGCGTTGGCGGTCGAGTGTTTGTTGTGTTGCTTTACATGAAAGCACAATTTTTGACAGCCTCTGCAGGCACTGTGTGCTTTCTGTCCACTTCAGTCTTATCAACATCTAAACCCAAACCAGTCTCCGAATCTTTCAGAAATCCCCAATATCAAAGGGATATTTCACACCAACATAAAAATTCTAAAAGTCTTTTTTTACACAACCACATGTCATTTCAAACTCTACTGTTATTATTTTGGTGAAACACAAAAGTGGATTTTTTTTTGCAGAAATTTCAAGTAACCCTTGCCATACAATGACAGAATAGTGACCACAGCTGTAAGGCTCCTAAAGGTACAAAAATAAAACATTGCGAAAAGCACCATAAAAGTTTTATAAAATCACCTTATTACAAGTCTTCTGAATCTATTTGATAGCTTTGTGTGAGGAACCGGATCAAATAATAAACAATTATTTATGGAAGTTTGTTTCTCTCATTGAATAAAAAATAAAAAAGGTAATTGCGACTTTTTATCTCACAATTCCAACTTTTTTTCTTACATTTGCGAGTTTACATGTTGCAATTCTTACTTTTTTTTTTTCTTCTCAGAACTGTGTAATACAAACTTGCAATGTCATGTGAGATATAAAGTCAGAATTGCAAGATATAAACTTTTCTCAGAATTGCGTGACAAACTTGCAGTTGCGAGTTATTAAGGCAGTATTGGGTGATATAAACTTGCAACTTCTTTTCTCAGAATTGCAAGTTTATACCTTGCAATTTACGGAAAATACAAGTTATTAAATCAGAATTGTGAGATATAAACTTTCAGTTTGAAAAAGTCGCAGTTTGGAAAAAAAAAAAGAAAACGAGTTTATATCTTGCAATTCTGACTTTTTTTTCCTCAGAATTGTGAGATATAAACTCGCAATTGCAAATAATAAAATCAGAATTGTGAGATATACACTCAAAAATTCTGAAAAGAATGTGTGTATCTTGAAATTGTGACTTTTTTCTCAGAATTAACCATATGCATGGATTACTTCCTTGTTTTAGACAAGCCAGCTCTGTCATTTCCGGTCAACTGTACTGTGTCGTAATAGGAGTGTCCTTTGCTCGTTTTCTCTACATAATCCATTCACAATTCAAAACATGAAACTGAATGTTAATGCCGCTATCATTATTTACTTATTACGTGGAAGTTCTGTAAACTGTGTTTACGTCTCGTAATTCTGATATAAACTCGCAATTACGAGGTTTTATTTAGTAGTATTGGGTGATATAATTTTGCAATTTTGACTATTTCTTGCAGTTGTGAGTTTATATCCTGCAATTCTGACTTTACATCTTGCAATTTTGACTTTATAACTTACAATTGCAAGATTATATCATGCTATTCTGAGGAAAAAAAAAGTCAGAATTGCCTGTTTACATCTCGCAGTGATGACTTATATCTCTCACAACTGCGAGTTATGAGGTCAAAATTGTAAGATATAAATGCTCAATTCTTTTTCCCCTCAAAACTGGACTTAAGAACTTACAATTGCGAGTATATATATCTCACAATTATAAGAAAAAAGTCAATTGCGAGATACAAACAGTTCTGAGGAATAAGTAATGTGAGTTTATATTTCGCAATTATTACATTATTTCTTGCAATTGCGAGTTTATATCATGCAATTCTGAGAAAAAAGTCAAACTGCCTGTTTATATCTCACAATTCTGAGAAAAAAAGTCAGATTTGGAACTTTGTATAATGCATGTAAACTCTCAACTGACCATTCGCAAACAGCTTGACAGGCGATCTGACCAATCATAACACCGAATCCACCATTCTGTCTGACAAACAAATCAGACAGGAGAGTAAATTAACTTCGATGGACTTGAAACATTGTGTGTATTGATGTCTTTCCGCGGTTGAAATAAAATACGTTCTGATGTTCACTCACGTTTTTTTCGTCCTTTGAGTAAAGAAGAAAAGACGATCAGTCCACATGTCATTGATCTACTAAGGCAATAAACTGATCCGTCACAACACATTAAAGAGCCACAAAACAGTATTTATTAAATCTTTTTAAAGATTTTTTTATCATTTACTCACTTTTGTGTCATTTCAAATATCGGTGTGCTTCCCAAAAGCAGCGTTAGCTAACTATGATCACAGGTTCCATTACAATCTAATGGTAACACTCAAAAGACTGTAGTTGCTTTTTGGGAAACACATCCCAATGTCACTTTCTTTCTTTTAAAAAAGATATCCTCTTGTATGTTCGACAGAAAAAAGAATTCTTTTCAGGGTGAGCAAATGAATATAGTTGTCATTTTTGGCTAAAATATTCTTTTAGATTTCAGTGTGAAGACTTTGCGTATAATTCACCAGTCACATGGACAGCAATTTTGATGCATTTATAGTGTGTTTTGTCGTCATTATGTTGTTTTATGGCAAGAGCTGAGTAGATTCTAAAGAAATTTTTCCTTTTGTGTTCCACTGAAAAACAAATAACAGCATGTGGGTTTGGAATGACATGAGCAGAATATGAAATGACAGAATTTTTAATTTCTGAATGAGCTACTCGTTTAACACCGATCTTTAACACTTCCTGTTAGGATAATAATCTTATCAAACAGCTCTGCATGTGTTCTGGAAAGCCAAGTCACATCAAAGCCGTTGATTCCGGTGCTGATCCCTTAACCTGACAATGAGTTGGGCACAATCTGTCTTTTTTTAATTATGCAAATGGACTAACAAAGAGGCTTATCTTATGAGAGCAGTTCACAAACATGACAGCCGCAAAATAGAGAGAAGGTGGGGAGAAAGGGGGTGAGACAGAGGGGACAATAGCACTTGAGCTTTTTTTAACTGTACTGTGTAATAATCCACCCATCTGGGCTAGGTCAGATCAGCTCCGTTAACAAAAGCCTAAAGTGAATATGGAGAGGAGTGAACAGGATTTATTTCCAGCAACACTCATTCAGGGAAAAAAAGGGAGCGCTTATGCGGAATTCACTTCACCCAAACAAGCAGAGTGGAGCGCAGACACAGATGGTGAGAGAGCGGTGTGTTTCTGGAAGCCCCTGGCCTGTGATTCATACACAGCCATTATGTAAGAGAGAAGAGCTGTGCTCAGACACTCAACATATCAAAATCTACATGGGCTGCTTTGATGGGGAAGCAAAAGGGAGCAAGTATTACACAGAGAGCAAAAGAGGGGGAGGAAAAGAGAAAGAGAGAGAAAGGGAGAGCCAGCAAACAAGAAAGAGACATCAGGAAAGTGACAGACAGAAAAAGATCAGTAAACCACAGATGTGGAACACTGAAAGCAGATTGTTTCTGACTTTCCATCAACAGGGAATTTAATGCACATAAAGATAAAGAAAAATTGGAATATTGCAAAAACAAAAAACAAATGAAGCAGAGCTTTTATTCCATGTTTCGGGAGAACCAAATTCTGGGGAAAACTGGAGCAAAATAGGACAGAAAAACTTCTGACTCACATGACTGATGCACAACTATGAAAATTATTTAGTAAATGTGTTTGGACATTTTATTAGCATTTTGTTCCATACAGAATTTTTACAGGATATCCAAACATATATAAAGACCATTTTTTTTATTTCTAATAATTGCTATTTAAATTGTATAATTGACATTTGTTTTTAAATAATGTGCTAGCATCTGCTTTCTCATTTCACTCCATTTCTCCTCAAATAAGAATATATAAGTGCTGTCAATCGATAAAAAAAAACAACAACAAAAAACTATTAATCACATTAATCCAAGTTTTTAAATATACTTTTATATTGCAATAATTTCACATTCAATATTCAAATTAATGTAGAAACAACAAGGCAGTATATTTTGAATATTTGCTTAATGGCATCTTTTTTTCAACACAGGCTTACTGGAAATGCGTGCCTGTATATACATTTCGGCAAAACTGAAAAAACGTAACTATATGTACGAAGCACTGCAGGCAACTTTTATTCCTTTTCACACAAAGTATGATTTAGTGTACAGAGTGTATGATTAAGTACAGAGTTTTGATTAATAAAGCCTGATTTTCACACAATTACTTGCATAATATTATGACTTCAAAACAATTTGAAGTTATTCTTAAAAGTTATTGGTTTTCTCTCTTTTTTTTCCTTTTGTTCTTTGAAACATTACAGCAGCTGCGTTATAAGGTTATTTGACTGCTATCACTTTAAGAGCTGCCAGTTGCCAACCCTAGCTCCGCCCCTGCGTTAACTGCATTAAATTATTTTTATCACTGTTGAACTGGAAAAATGAATCACTTGCATTAACATGCTAATTTTCACAACACTAATATATATAAATATTTTGAATGAACTTTTATTTTTATATTTTTACAGACAATGTACTCACCCCCTCATCCAAGATGTTCATGTCTTTCTTTCTTCAGCCCTAAAGAAATTCTGTTTTTTTTTTAGGGAAACTTTTCAGGATTTTTCTCCATATAATGGACTGATATGGTGCCCCGATTTTGAACTTCCAAAATGCAGTTTAAATCTGGCTTTAAACAATCCCAAATGCGGTTGTAAACAATCCCAGCCAAGGAAGAAGGGTCTTATCTAGCGAAACAATCGGTTATTTTCATTAAAAAATACAATAATTTTTAATCTCAAACGCTCATGCTCTCCTTGAACTCTGTGTATTCTGGTTCAAGACAGGGTATGTTGAAAAAGTCCAATAGTATTTTCTCCCTCATCTTGAAAAATCATTTCAAAATCATCTTACATCACTGCAGAATTTTTGACATACCGTAACTGTCATAAACTGGAAAAAAAAAAAGCAGTTCAGGCAGAGTAAGACAAGATGAAGCATTTGACATTAAAAAGTATATAAGTTGTATTATTTTTAATGAAAGTAACCAGTCGTTTAGCTAGATAACCTTCTTCCTCGGTTGGGATCGTTTACAACTGCATTTGGGATCATTTCAAGCTGCATTTAAACTTTTGGAAGTTCAAACTCGAGGCACCATACCAGTCCATTATATGGAGAAAAATCCTGAAATGTTTTCCTCAAAAAACAGAATTTCTTTACGACTGAAGAAAGAAAGACATGAACTTCTTGGATGACAAGGGGTGAGTACGTTATCTGTCAATTTTTGTTCTGGAAGTGGACTTCTCCTTTAATTTCAGGTTTAGTCAATAATAACAAAACTGCATCATCATTTTACATATATTTAACAAAATGTTTCCATACATCTGTGTTTGTTTGACTTACTCTTGGCTTTCTCACTCTTGCGAGATGGTCTCCAACGAATGCAGGAACGGTGTTCATCCAAATAGAAAAGCCGGACCAGACCTTTAGAACCGTTCTTCAGCTTCACCATCTGAGTTCCCGACTGCATCACACTCATGCATCGCTCAACTGCGAGTAGAAAATAAGCACACACATACACAGTGAGTGGGCTGATGCACTTAAACAGTGAGGTGAAAATGTAAAACGGCATAAAAATGGATTCTGTCACTACAAGTAACAGTTGATGGATGGAGGTTATAAATTGGCTGAGAACAGCACTATGGATATTTTTAGATAGTGTGACGATGGGTGTCATTTTAATTGTGACACATGTAGCGCAGTTATGGAGCACATTGAGTGGAGGGATATGACAAAATTAGATAACTGGTGGGGTTTGCACAATTAGAAACAAGGCAAAGAATAGAAGGTTGAAGAAGGTACAGGAACCCTGCTGAAAACTCTGAGAGGCCTGTGAGAAGACCAAAATGATGCAACACAGCAGAGGCTGCCTGCAACCCAGCGCATCTTCTTGACTGAGTGAGATGGCAACTCCCTGTCCTAAAGGGCCACTGGGACCAATCGGCTTTACATCAGCTGACAGATCTGAAGGTCTCTAAATAAAACTTCGGCTGAGGCTTGCTCGCCACAAAATAGAGCTGCAAAGACAAGCTCGAGAGGAGAACATGTACATGTGTGTATGCGGCATGCTTGCTTCTCCTTCAAAATCACTTTGCACCATAACACCAGTGTGCTTCGGTTCATCTCCTCCATCAGAGGGCTGACGAGAAGGGCATACAAAACCTAAAAATCTCCCTCCAAACCTGCATTTACAATACTCGCAAGCACTTCATGCTGTCAGTGTGATTTTAGGGTGAAGTCACCAAGGAGAATGGAAAATGTGAATTTGAACATTTAATAGTTTTGTATGTGAAGCATACGTTTGTTCTCCATCTGACACGATCGATGCGGGGTGGCCTGAGGGGGTGGTAGGAGGAACAAGCTCTCGAATGATATAAAGCGAGAGTGGAATGTGATGTCGACAAGTGATTTATACAGCAGACAAATGAAATTAATATGCTATTTCCAAACAAAGAGCATCTTAATTGTTCGGTTTTCACCAAAAGCAAAACATGACATACAGCAAAACACAACATGATGCAATATAATTTTAGCCAATCAGAGCAAATATACAGCTGAGGTCAAAAGTTTACATACAACTTGCAGAATCTGCAAATTGTGCGTTATTTCACCAAAATAAGAGGGGTCAAACAAAATAATGAACACATAAAAATGACCCTGTTCAAAAGTTTACATACGCTTGATTCTTAATACTGTGTGATCCACAGCTGTTTGTTTTTTTTTTTTTTTAAGTGATAGCTGTTCATGAGTCCCTTATTTGTCCTGAACAGTTAAACTGTCCGCTGTTCTTCAGACAAATCCTTCAGGTCCCACAAATTCTTTAATTTTTCAGGATTTTTGTGTATTTGAAACCTTTCCAACAATGACTCTATGATTTTGCGATCCATCTTTTCACACTGAGGACAACTGAGCGACTCATATGCAACTATTACAGAAGGTTCAAATGCTCACTGATGCTTCAGAAGGAAAAACGATGCATTAAGAGTCAGGGGTGTAAACTTTTGAACAAAATGCAGATGTGTACATTTTTCTTTTTTTGCCTAAATATCATACTTTTTTCATTTAGTACTGCCCTTCAGAAGCTACAGGAGATACGTACATGTTTGCCACAGGACAAAATAAATTAAATTTACCCTGATCTTTAAATTCTAAAAGTTTTGACCCCCCGGCATTAATGCATTGTATTTTCTTTTTAAGCAGCAGTGAGCATTTGAACATTCCGTAATAACTGCATATGAGTCCCTCAGTTGTCCTCAGTGTGAAAAGATGGATCTTAAAATCATACAGTCACTGTTAGAAAGGGTTCAAAGACCAAAGATTTTGTGGGAACTGAAGGATTTTACTGAAGAACAGCAGGCAGTTTAACTGTTCAGGACAAACAAGGGACTCAAACAACTAAAAAAAAAAACAGTTGTGGATCATTCAGGTAACATAGTAAAAATCAAGGGTATGTAAACTATTGAATGGGGTCGTTTTTATAAAGTCAACTATTATTTTCTCTTGTGGACTATATGTAAACATATTTTATGTGACATCTTATTCAGGTCAGTACTAAATAAAAAATAACATGTATTTTGTATGATCCCTCTTATTTTGGTAAAATAATTGGCATTTTGCATATTCTGCAAGGTGTATGTAAACTTTGGTGGGGGTTTGGGTAGGGTGAACACCTGTCCCGCTTTGCGTTGTACCGCACAGCATTTTCACCCCTTGTCTCGCATGTCGCATATTAAGAAAATGTCCCGCATTTTCATCAGTCTGTTGGATTTTAATGATTATATTAAGAAAATGTCTATGCGTTCTTTTGCCTTTTTAAGAAAGCTTTTTATTTATTCTTTTTGCGGCATAGTTTCTGCACAAAGGATGTGCGGACCTCATCAAGTGATCTAGAACCACCAACGAAAAATGGTCGAGCACACATGGAAAAACAAGATATTCTCCATTCATTTTAACCAATTAAAAAGTGTTAATAATTAATTAAAATAAATCGATGCAGCTTTCAGACACAACTTTCCTCTTATTTTAATAGTTTGTTTGAGGCGGTTTCTGTGGCATTATTTTAATGACAAATGTCTGCAGCGCATTATTGTAATGCATCAAAATGTGCAAGCACAAATCTCTTCTCTCGCATGTGGATTCTCTTCACTCTCGTAAAAAAAGACACGCTTTCTCTCGCTTGCATGTGCGCACTCAGAAACACAAATCAGCGCATATGACAATGGATGTAATCAGTATTTACATAGCTTAACAGTAGAAAATGTATTAGTCTCACACGTGTCCTGCAAAATCACAACTGTGTCCCGTAACAGCCCTATTGCCAGGTGGTCACCCTAGGGGGGGAGAGAGGCAGCTCTGCATTTTTACACAATATCTTAAGTGTCTCTGCACATGCACAACGTCTTGATGCTAAGAAAATATCTTCTAAACATCAGAGATCATTTTAACACCATATAGTTGCGTAATACCCCATTACTTATGTAACATCAATCTACTTGTGGAACGTGCTTGTAGACAGCAGTACTGGGAAGGATATAGATCAACTGGAGCAGGGTTTAACATAATGGACAGGACAACTGAAAAGGATTTAAAATCTAATCTCACTCTTAAAAAGCAATGTCAACAGGATGTAAACGCACACACACATTAACAGCTGAGACACACTTCTCTGCTAGATGATTAGTAGAACATAATGGACACAGGATCAGACGCTGTGTGCCAATTCACGGCCTGTGATGATGAAGCGGAATTAACAGTTCTGAAATTAATTGAAGGATAAAAAGGCCAAAAATAGAGTACAGTAGAGAACAGAGAAGAAAAATACTCCTTATGCTCCAATTCACACAGGACAGGCAGCAGATCGCTGAGCTAAGATGCTTATGGAGAATCCATGTTAGATATGGGTCTCTGGGTAAAAACAATGATTCTGACCCAGATTATAGAGGCTAGACATTGAAAGATCATGTTGCACATTGATCTAAATCTATATTATCCCTCTCTACCTTCTATGCCTTCCAACAACTCATCTGTTCATCCAATATGAGAGCATAAGAGTGGCAGCATCCTCTTCCTATCCCGACCAAACCCCCGGCCCACTTTCACTATCAGCACTTCACAGATTGGGACACAATCCGCAATCCAATTAGATTTGACATGACCATGAAAGACAATGCTTTCTATTCCCCCTTGGAAACACCCTCTAACCTCTTTCTTTTCCTTTCTCCCCGTCTCCAAACACTGACGTTCACTTTGTACCCAGATTGAAGATCGAAAGTAGACGTAGTGTGCTGTGGTGGACTGGTTTATATTGCCCAAAACATCACAAATTATTACTACTATTGCTCAAGTGTTAGAGATTTGAACAAACCCCTAACCTTAAGCAATAAACGTTGGGATGTAATACGTCCTGCACTGACTGTGCTATGGACATGAGAGAGATGTTGATGCTGCAGAAATTGCCCTGTGAAGAGACAATAAAGAGGACTACTACTATACTGACACCTTACACTGTTTACCGTTATTACTTTTACTTGGAAGAAAAATCCCACAGATTTACACTGAAAGAAAGACTCAATCCATATTGAGGGACCACACTAACACCAAAACTTATTGGGCTATAGTGAACATCCACACTTCATCTAAATTGCTTTATCTAAATTAAGCCAAAAATATAATTTAAAGGGATAGTTCACTCAAAAATGAAAATTCTGTCCAAACCCGTAAGACCTTCGGTCATCTTTGGAACACAAATGAAGATATTTTTGGATGAAATACAAGACCTTTCTGCCCCTGCATAGACAGCAACGCAACTATCACACTCAAGGCAATAAGTTTTAATGTTTTTTTTTTTTTTTTTTAAGAATTCTCTTCTGCTTTGCTGTTTTTTTAACTATTTAAAATAGCTGTTTTCTATTTGAATATATTTTAAAATGCAATTTATTCCTGTGATCAAAGCTACATTTTCAGCATCATTACTCCTGTCTTCAGTGTCACACGATCTTTCAGAATTCATTCTAATATGCTGATTTGTTGTTCAGGTAACACTTATAATTTTAATTATTATTATTAGCAATATTTAAAACAGTTGAGTACATTTTTTCAGGATTATTTGATGTACAGAAGGATCCAAAGATCAGCATTTATCTGGAATAAAAAAGCTTTTGTAACATTATACACTATACAAAAAGTTTGGAGTCTAATTGGAGGGGTAAAGAAATTAATACTTTTATTTAGTGAGGATGCTTTAAACTGATCAAAAGTGATGATAAAGACATTTATAATGGGGTAACAAATCAGAATATTAGAATGATTTCTGAAATGACTGGAGTAGTGATGCTAAAAATTCAGCTTTGACATCACAGGAATAAATGAGATTTTAAATATATATATTCAAATAGAAAGCAGTTACTTTAATAGTAAAAATAGTAAAAACATTTCAATTTACTGTTTTTGTTGCATTTTTAGATCAAATAAATGCAGGCTTGGTGAGCAGAAGACACTTCTTTAAAAAAACATAAAAAATCTTACTGTTCACAAACTTTTGGCTGATAATCTCCTTAGGGTAACAATTGCAGGTTACACTTTTAAAGTGCAGAAAACCTTTTTATTCTAACCTTTTTAGTCTCTCAACATGATGTGTCATAACTAGTTGTCATGAAGCAATAAGCTATATATCTTCCATGTTAATCTTTAAAAAAAAAAAAAAAAAAAAAACAAGAGGCAGAGATAGAAAAAAGGAGAGAGATTTTAAGTGCACACCGTCTTTAAACAAACCCTTCTTATTTTGAAAGATTCAGGTCACTCTCCAAAGCATATTAACATACTGTGACAGAATAACACGCTCTCTGGTCTTAATAAGTGCCTGGCCTAGTCTGGCTTCCAAATGTTTTTTTTTTTTTTTTTTTTTATTCATCGTCTTCTGTTTAATCTAGATACTTTTAATCCACTCTTTTGCCTTTGTGGCATCTTGTCCAGATATTTGGATCTTATTTTCCCACTAAATCCTCTGTTGTTCCAGAGTTCTAGAACTAGGAAAGTAAAAACAGAGAAACTTCTTAGGAAAAAGTGTCAAAACACATCTAGTAAAAGTAGAATATATATTCACAGAAAATAAAATAATACTCCATTTTCTGTCCAGGAAGTGTCTGCACACAGAGAAAACTTCCCAGTACTTTTCTCTCCTGCTCTCTCTCTCTTATAAACTTACAGCACTCATAAAGTCACTGTCAGTGAGCATCACTGTGGAAGAAAACTATTGATTTTCATTCTCATGAAAGCAGTGGCTCCACCTTTTGCCTGCAACACACTGTTTGTTCTTAAATAAACCCTCTCTCAGGTTCTCGCTCTCCCTCGGGGTCACACTGCATGTCTTCGCCTCCAGCTGGGTTTCAACATAAGTTTGCAGCACATGCTGCAATACAGACGTGAGCAGCAATAAGCTACACCATAATCTCTAAGGGAATTTAGACGCTAGCTGTGTTGCACAACTTAGTCAGCTGCCTGCCTAGACAGGATGCTAAAGGGATTGCTCACCCAAAAATAATTTACTTACTCTCATATTGTTACAAACTTTTATGGCTTTTTTTTTCTGCAGAACTGTTCTGTTTTTGTCCATAAAATTAAAGTCAATGAAGGCAAATTCACTGAGGGGGAAAAAAAAAAAAAAAAAAAATGAGAGAAACATTTTAATTTGATACTGAAAAGTATAGCTAAAATTATGGAAGCTCGTTTCCGGCTCTGAATATTTATTTATTTTTTTTACATCTCACAGTCATGACTTTTTTTCTCAAAATTGTGTGATATAAACTCACAATTGTGAGAAAAAAAATCACAATTATCTTTTTCTATTTTAATTCAGTGGTGGTAACAGGCTTCCATAAAGAAATAAACTCACAATTGCACGTTATAAAATTCAGTTCTGAGGGGGAAAAAAGTGATATGTTTTCAGAATTACGAGTTTATATCCCACAATTCTGCCTTTATAACATGCCGTCTTGGAATTATAAGGTTCTATGTGACATTTTGGTCAAAATTGGGTTATTCACATATTGTGTGACAACTTATTTACATTATGTGATGTTTCTTTTGCAAGAAATGTACATTTTAGGCCTTATTTTAGAAAACAAAAAGGGTTCTATGTATAGAAATCTATGGAACGCAAAAACTTTGAAGCTCAGTATCTCAAAAGTGCTCAGAATGCAGACTGAACCTTATAATCCCAAGGCGGTGAACTTGCAACTGCGTGTTATAAAGTGAGAGAAAAAGTCACAATTGCAAGTTTATACCTCACAATTTTGATTTCATTTCTCAGAAATGAAGTATAGCTCACAATTGCAAGTTTACATCTCACAATTTGAATAAAAAAAGTCAGAACTGTGAGGAAAAATTCAGAATTGCAAAATACACACTTGCATTTGCAAGAAAAATAGTCAGAATTGTAAGTTTTTATCTCGTAATTCTGTCTTTATATTATGTAGTTCTGTAAAAAAGTCTGAATCGTGAGTTAATATCTCATAATTCTGACTTTCTAACTCGAAAATGCAAGTTTATATCTGACAATTTTGAGAAAAAAAGTCAGAATTGTGAGAAAAAATTGAGAATTGCAAGATACAAACTTGTATTTGTGAGAAAAAAGTCAGAATTGCGAGTTTATATATTTTCCAATTCTGACTTTCTAACTCGCAATTGCAGGTTTATATCTCACAGTTTTGAGAAAAAAAGTCAGAATTGTGAAGAAAAATTCAGAATTGCAAGTTTATATCTCGCAATTCTGATTTTCTAAATTGAAAATGCAAGTTTATATCTCACAATTTTGAGAAAAAAAGTTAGAATTGTTTTGTTTTTTAGATGTATTTTTGGCATTTTTGCACTTTTGCCTATTGTAATGGGACAGATCAGACATGACAGGAAGCAAAGTGGGAGAGAGAGAGGGGGGAAGGATCAGGAAAGGTCCCTGAGTCGGCATTCAAACACGGGACACCCGAAGCGCAATGGTGCTGCATGTCAGCGCGCTGCCCACAAGGCTATCGGTGCTGACAAAAAGTCTGAATCGTGAGGAAAAAGTCAGAATTGCAAGATACAAAGTTGCATTTGCGAGAAAAAAAAAAAATCAGAATTGCA